>NC_141034.1:12280000-12567500 GCF_052040795.2 Danio rerio
TGTTAAGTAATTACGGAGGTATCTTTTCTGTTTCCACTTCTCATTAATTAAATTAATACCTGCAACTAAGCATAAAATCTATTGCATGAGGCCCTTCTTCCAGATAACAAACATTTATCAGAACTAATTTCAGACAAATAGATTTCTCTATTTATTGACTTCCCTACTTTATTGGTATAGTTCAAATGTTTTGTAAATTCTGTATTACAGCAGTTGGAAAGTCTTATTAAATGAGTTCAAGGGTGAAGAGCCCAACTAAATCAGCCCCTCATTCCATTACGGTGACACAAAAAACACCTTAATTTCTGTTGGATCTCAATGAGAATAGTATGGAAGTCAAATCAGTCAGTAATAAGTGTGTGTCTGCTGTTGTTTGTGGAGTTGTTTAATGATCCTCTGCTGAGACTGAAGCTGTTTTATTTTATTTTATTTTATTTAATGTTGTAACTCAAGTCACTGTTTGTGTTTCTTGTTTCTCTTTCCTTCAGTAATTGTGATTATTAACAGCAGGTGTTCATCAGTGTCTGAATTCACTCATTAGTGTTCATTAACTCTGTCAGGTGAACTATATTGGTGAACTAGTTGATGGAATAGTGAACAAGGGAACAAAGTGTGATTTTAAACACAGACTTCAAAACATCGAATCTGAACTCTGTTAGCTCACAGTGTTTGCAGTTGGTTACTTTCTCGAAAACAAAAATGTTACCCACACTGTAAAAAATTGCTGTTAAAAAACGGTCAGATTCTACGATAAAATAATGTTTTTTCACTAAAACAGTAATATTCTGTTAAAAACAGTGCTTTCTGGGTATCATTTTTGTTTTCGAGAAAGTAACCAACTGCAGAAAACTGTGAGCTAACAGAGTTCAGATTCGATGTTTTGAAGTCTGTGTTTGAAATCACGCTTTGTGTCCTTGTTCACTATTTCATACACTAGTTAACTAATATAGTTCACCTGACAGTTTTAATGAACACTAATGAGTGAATTCAGACACTGATGAACACCTGCTGTTAATAATTACAATTACTGAAGAAAATAAACAAGAAACACAAACAGTGACTTGAGTTACAACATTAAATAAAATAAAATAAAATAAAATAAAATAAAATAAAATAAAACACCTTCAGTCTCAGCAGAGGATCATTAAACAACTCCACAAACAACAGCAGACACACTTATTACTGACTGATTTGACGTCCATACAATTTTCATTGAGATCCAACAGAAATTAAGGTGTTTTTTGTGTCACCGTAATGGAGTGAGGGGCTGATTTAGTTGGGTTCTTCACCCTTGAACTCATTTAAGAAGACTTTCCAACTGCTGTAATACAGAGTTTACAAAACGTTTGTACTATAGCAATAAAGTTGGGAAGTCAATAAATGAAGAAATCTATTTATCTGAAATTAGTTCTGATAAATGTTTTGGTATAAATCTGGATGAAGGGCCTCATGCAATAGATTTTATGCTTAGTTGCAGGTATTAATTTAATTAATGAGAAGTGGAAACAGAAAAGATACCTCTGAAATTACTTAACAGTTAAGTTATGACAAATACACACCCAGACCTCATGAATCTGACCTTGTATCTCAACAATGGTAACATCTCAAATGTTTCATGCTGCAATGCATGCTGGGAGTGGCACTGTACAAATATCCCAGCATGCATTGCGGTATAAATAAATGTTGTATAATGGTCTAACGGTTTTCTTTATTTGTGTTTGATTCTGCTGTTGTTTATGTTTAGACTTTCAGTTGCCTGTTTGTGAGTTAAACTGTTAATTTTGTTAAATTTGTTGTCACCATTATTGAGGTTCATATTCTGATTATTGATGTCTCTTTGAGTGCGATTTACACCATAGAGCAGTGTTATTGTCCAAGATATTCTTAAAAACTTCCAGAAATCATTGCAATATATATACATATAATGTAAAACAATAGATTTAACATTGAATAGGAGCAGTACATTTTATAATACTAAATGAGAACAGACTCTGCCATTTAATAGCAATATGAACATCACCAGATCTTATTTAGGTTTTTGGCTGGCTTGCCTCAACAAAGGAGCTTTTTAAACAAAGTTCTTAACAATTGCAGCAGCCAAGATAAATAAATGTTAAAAATGACAGGGCTGAGAGCCCAACTAAAGCAAACTCTGTTCTCCATGATGGTGACGTAAAACTTTAACTTTTTCTCAAGAAGAACTTTAGTAGATGTTATACAAAAATACATGTATTAAGTAATAAGCGTAGCTGGTGATGATGTTTGTAGAGTTGTTTAATCATCTGCTGATCATTTAAATGATTTAATCATTTGTTGTTCTTCAGGTTATTTCAATATAAAGCTGTGACTAAAGTTTTGTATGTTCTGTTCTTGTTATTTCCCTTCAGTATTTCTTCATTTGTTCATTGTTAATCCTCAATTATCATTTAATTAGTCAGTTAATTAATGAATTTACTTCAGCTTTGCTCCATGTTTCTTGAACACTCAGTAGTGTGGACACTTCAATTAAAACTGAAGTATAGGCTCTGGGGTTTAAAGGGTTAAAGGTGTGAGAGGTAAAAACGCAGTGTAAAAATGTATTTTAACAGTAATATACTGTTAATTTACACAACGGAAGTAGACTGTAAAAAAACAGTATATTGCTGGCAACCACAGCTGCCAGTAGATTACTGTTAAATCAAGGAAAAACAGTATTTTACTATAAAACCTGAAGCTAATTTCTTCTGTGTGTCACCGTTGTGGAGGACAGTAGAGCTAGTGTATGAGTTAAAGATGAACAATGAACTGCTGATGTTATTCTGCATGTTTCTCTATTTAAAGATAGCGGCTGTTTAGTGGCTGATGCAGTCAGAATCTCTCTGGTGATTCCAGATTTACATGTATGTGTGCTGTTGTGAAAAATAAGACATTAGAGTTAAACCGAACTTTTCTAATTAACTAAAATAAGTTATCATTATAAGTATGCTTCTAAGCATATATAGCACATTAGTTCATAAACTCATTCAGCAGTTGACCAAGTTGAGGCAGTTGCTTTCAGTGAGCAAAATGAGTTCACTTGAGTATTGTGTAAATCAATGTAGTCCATGTATTTTTACAGCAACATACTGTAAAATAACAGTACATTGCTGGCAACTGCAGCTGCCAGTATTTTACTGTTTTTTAACGGGACAATTTTTAACAGTGCAGAAAGCACTGTTTTTAACAGAATATTACTGTTTCAGTGAAAAAACATTATTTTATCGTAGAATCTGACCGTTTTTTAACAGCAATTTTTTACAATGCAGTCTTTTTATTTATCTGCGGTTACCACAGCAGAATGAACTGCCAACTTATCCAACACATGTCTTATGCAGCGGATGCCCTTCGATGAAACATAAACTGGATCTTTAACTGTGCAGTCTTGTAAAGTAGAGACGGATACCTCAGACAATAGCCACATTTCCACTATCGGGCCAGTGTGAGCCAGAGCTTTTATCGGGCCAGGCCGGGCCAAATGCCTAGGAGGTTGAGCAGTGAGAACGAAATCATGTCGCGTTTCCACTGTCGGGGTAGAAGCTCGCAACGCGTCACGCAAACCCCGCCCCTAAAACATCCCCCGAATCGAACGTCACTCAATCCGCCCACTTTAGCGGGAATCAGGCAGATAAAGCACACTGCATCATCACGAAACTATTAAAATTAGGACAACCAAAATAAACAAATGACACGTTACTGTACAGCAGTACAATGTATGTCTATACGCACATACCTACAGAACCCCGAAAGGGACGTAGTGGGGGAGAAAAAAAATGGGTGGATGAAAAAAAAAATGGGTGAAAGAAAAAAAATGAGTGAAAGAAAAAAAATGGGTGGGAGGAAAATATATATTTCTAAGTTTTTTGCGTTCTCTTGCAAAGTTTTGCGTTCCCTCGCAAAGATGTTTTGCGTTATCTCGCAAATATGTTTTAAATTCGCCCGCGAGACATGTATTCTCATGAGACACTTGTTCGCGGTTGTTTGCATTTGGTGTTTGCACTTGCACAGCGTCAACATCACTTCACTTGAATGATCTTGAATGTTAACACTCCGCAGTTGGATCGGAGAAAGGTCATACTTTTGCGGTGAGTTATTATATTAAACTCTTTTTGATTAGATTGCGTGGAAGATCCTTTGAGTAAGTTAAACTAACTTAAACTTTTATGTGATTGATTGTCATCTCATCACAGACGCAGCTAACGCTAATTGTTGTAGCTCTATGATGGAGGATGATCTACAACAGTTTTTGAGGTCAAGAGACGTCCCAGAACAGGACATCATTCTCATAAAAAGGGACAAGGTTAGTAATGTTTCATTAAAAGCAAGTTTTAGCAATTACGTTAACAACATACACAACCCTGTAACGTGTATCCCTGTATATGTAAACATTTAATACTATCCTTAAATATGGCCACATTTATTACACAGATATTAATAAAGGTGTCATTTAGGTTCTATGTCTGTGTAAATTTGCACACAATTAAAATGATTATTTATATTACCTTGTTTTATTTAGAACTGTCCTTTTGAAACTTTACATAACCGAGCATACATTTATTCCACAATAACATAAATACAACCGTGGCTGTTCAAAAATATGCTAACAGATTCACTTAACAGGAACTGCAAGTAGGTATTGTCTATATAGATTAACTGTACCCTCAATATTAATAAGTAACTTCATTCTAGAACCATGTCTTGTGAAGTAATTTTAAAAAATTTTGTAAATGATTAAAATAATAAACATTGCAATATACACAGTTTTTATATTTATAAAGTTTTAGTGCATAAATTCATGTTCTTTCAAAAGCCATCCATATATATTCAATTAAATCTTCAATCACCGCTTTTTCAGATTGACAAGTCTGTGCTGTCTGTCATGACTGATGAGCAAATGGCAAAGTATGTTAGTTCATATGGTGACCGACTAGCTATCGTCTCCTTCTGTCAACAAACAGCAGCCTCCTCTGATAAAGAATCCCTTTTAAAGAACCTGAGAGACAAAATTGAAGCAAGGAAACTTGGTTCATCTAAAACTTTCCGAGAAAAAAAGTGTGTTATCCCTAAGGAAAGGAATGCCATGGCAAGAAACAAAAATGCATCTGCAGAAAGAACCACCAGGAGAATTGAAATTGGATGGCTTCACTATGGTCGTAATGGATACCAGCAAGTGAGGACCAATAATGGTGGTGGGACAAGACATTTGACAGTTCAAAAAAAGACAACTGTTGAACAAATAATGGAAATGGGAAAGAATCTTTTTTTTCCAAATGGGGAGTCTCCAAAAGGTCCAGAAGCAGACTTCACATTTCATGTTTGTGATTTCAAAAGAAACCAAATTGTTTTGGACAGTACTGTTGGAAATGATAGACTTTCATCTAATAAGAAAAACAAGAAGGTATTTTGCACTTAAAAATAGATTAAGAACAGAGCTGTTCAAGATTTGATTTAGAATAAATGTTAGTAATTTAGTGTAATGTTAATGTTTAGTAATGTTAGTAAATTTTTTGTTTCTCAGAGACGAGT
Source organism: Danio rerio (assembly GCF_052040795.2). Lineage (NCBI taxonomy): Eukaryota > Metazoa > Chordata > Actinopteri > Cypriniformes > Danionidae > Danio > Danio rerio. The sequence continues at coordinate 12,285,542 of NC_141034.1, forward strand.
GACAACAGAAACCCAGAGACCAGGGGAATTGGAGGATGTTGCACAAAGTGGCTTTACCGCAGATGGACCAAGCACTTCATACTGCTTTCATTCACTCTTGAATGATATCAAAAAAGCACATGTCGTCCAAAGAGTCGCAAGCAGCTCAAGTGATGAGGAGACTGGTAAATTGTTCAATTGCAGTTTACAGCAATCAAAGAGTCCACAGGATTTACATGAGCACTGTGATTTTCAAAGAGACTGTGAATTGATTGACTTGACAAATCAGATCCCTCCATTACAAAACAACAGAGTTGAAACTCTTGGATTTGATATGGAAGAGACAGTTGAGTGGAGGGAAGGGGATGAACTTGGAAACAGAATTGAAGATGAAGAAATTGTAGTAACATGGGATCTGAGAGAGGAAATCATTGAGGTAACGTAATCCTGATTAGCAAAGTATGTCTGTTTAAAAGGTTATATTTAAATTTAAAGCCTTAAAACTATACTAGATTCAGTTTTTATAAACTTAAGGGGCATTATTATAGGTACAATACATCAGATATACTATGCTTTGTGCTTATTAAGTTACATTAGAATTGACAACATTGAACTGTATTGACAGACTTTTTTCTGACAATTTCATACTTTCTTTTTTGGTATATAATTCATCCAGAATGCTGAGCTGACTGACGCTGAAAATGAGGAGCCATCACTACCCTTAAGTAACAGCCATCATGTATTGCAGGTATGACTTACAAAATATGTTTTTAAAGTTTTCCTTTCTTGTAAGCCCTTTAGAACATAGATAATCAGGCTCTATACACCAACACAATGGATTTGAAATGAAATGAACAAGATGTGCTTCACTTGAAATCAAAAGTTTACATACACTTTTTACTTTTTAGAATCTTGAAACATGCTATTTATTGTACAACTCTTAGAGAGCTCATATAAACTGCATTTTTAGATTAAGTACTGACCTGAGTAAGATAATCAAAATTATGTATACACAAAAATCACACAAAAGCAGTTAATATACAGTTTAGATACATTAAAGTCCATGAGAGAAAGTAGTACGTAAATGAATACATTATATTTAAGTGAAGTTTCATAAACTAATTTCGAGAGGAGCATGTGATATGATTGTGCACCGCTAGCCACTCATCCGTTATCAGTAATAGTCCAATCAGAATGATCCTTTCCATGACATGACATGGAGACTGAGTGGTCCATGCTCTCCGACTCCATTGTTAACGCGGCCATGAGGAGCTGTGGGCGTAAGGTCTGTGGTCCCTGTCGGGGTGGCAATCCACCAACCCGGTGGTGGACATCGGAAGTAAGGGATGCCGTCAAGCTGAAGAAGGAGTACTACAGGGCTTGGTTGGCTTGCAGGACTCCTGAGCCAGCTAATGGGTATCAACAGGCCAAGCGTGCTGCAGCCCGGGTGGTTGTGGAAGCAAAAACTCAGGCCTGGGAAGAGAGATTCACCCTGTTTAGCTTAGGTCTCTGGATGTTGTGGGGCAGTCGTGGCTGACACGTCTCAGCCTCCCGGGGAAAGTCTATGCCAGGGTACTGGAGAGGAGCATCCGGCCAATGGTTGAACCTAGGATCCAGGAGGAACAATGCGGTTTTCGTCCGGGCCGTGGTATACTGGACCAACTCTATACCCTCACCAGGGTCCTCGAGGGTTCATGGGAGTATGCTCAACCAGTCCACATGTGTTTTGTGGACTTGGAGAAGGCATTCGATCATGTCCCTCGCGGCATTCTGTGGAGGGTGCTCGGGGAGTATGGGGTCAGAGGCGATCTGTTGAGAGCTGTCTCGTCCCTGTATGAACAGAGTAGGAGTCTGGTTCCCATTGCCGGCAATGAGTCAGATTTGTTTCCAGTGCATGTTGGACTCCGGCATATATCCGTATCCGTATCATATATGTATCCGTCTCTACTTTACATAGGACTGCAAGGGCCCTTGTCACCAATTCTATTCATAATTTTTATGAACAGAATTTCAAGGTGCAGCCTTGGGCTGGAGGGGGTCCGGTTTGGGGAATACAGGATTTCATCTCTGTTATTCGCAGATGATGTTGTTCTGTTGGCTTCATCAGACATGGACCTTCAGCATGCACTGGGGCGGTTTGCTGCCGAGTTTGACGCGGCTGGGATGAGAATCAGCACCTCCAAGTCCGAGGCTATGGTGCTCCACCGGAAAAAGGTGGTTTGCCATCTCCAGGTTGGAGGAAAGTCCTTACCCCAGGTGGAGGAGTTTAAGTATCTCTGGGTTTTATTCACAAGTGAGAGAAGGATGGAATGTGAGATTGACAGGCGGATTGGTGCAGCAGCAGCAGTAATGCGGTCGATGTACCGGTCCGTTGTGGTGAAGAAGGAGCTGAGCCGAAAGGCAAAGCTCTCAATTTACTGGTCAATCTACGTTCCTACTCTCACCTATGGTCATGAGCTTTGGATCATGACCGAAAGGACAAGATCTCGGATACAAGTGGCCTAAATGAGTTTCCTTCGAAGGGTGGCAGGGCGCACTCTTATGGATAGGGTGAGGAGCTCTGACACCCGGGAGAAGCTCGGAGTAGAGTCACTGCTCCTCCACATAAAGAGAAGTCAGCTGAGGTGGCTCGGGCATCTGTTTCGGATGGCTCCTGGACGCCTACCTAGGGAGGTGATCCTGGCATGTCCCACCGGGAGGCGGCCTCTGGGAAGACCCAGGACACGCTGGAAGGACTATGTCTCTCGGCTGGCCTGTGAACGCCTTGGGATCCCCCCGGAGGAGCTGGAGGAAGTCTCCGGGGATAGGGAAGTCTGGGGTTCTCTCCTAAGACTGCCGCCCCCGCAACCCGGCCCTGGAAAAGCGGCAGAAGATGAATTAATGATATTTGTAATTCTTTAAATTATTTCAATATAGCTTAGGCTATTTTATCTAGATATGACACTATTGTTTTAAACCTACAAAAGTGGACATGAAATTTGTAAAGTTTAATATCTTTCTGTTGTATTCCTATTGTGCAAAAAAGCCGCTCGCGGCATCAACAAAGCTATAAACGGGGCGCTCTATTCCTCTGTCTCTCACACACATACAGGCATTTAAACGAGCACAAACACACCTTTTAAACTTGACAAAAACTCTCGAAAACCTTTACTGTCTGCTGTGTCTTTAATATGGTATATAGATTATTATGCGTCATTGAAACATCAAGGAGGATGCAGCAAAGAAATGTCAATTATAAATTAAAACTACTTTATTATTTTATGCAACAACCTTACATTTAAAAGAGAAACATAAGGGCGATCCAACGCAAAAAGAGCCCAGCCTATAATTTGTTCCAGATGTTTTCTTTCCCTTATTTATTTATTTGTCATGTGTTTCGCGTATGTACTCATGTGCGATCGGAAAACTGTGCCCGCCTCTCCTTTCACTCCGCCCCGGCTGGCCCTCAATGGCCCAAGGTATTCGGCGGGCCGAAAAAGGCCGGCCGCTGGCCCCAAGAAAGCCCCGATTTGGCCCCGGAAGTGACATTGGAAACGCGACTGGCCGTGGCTCGCTCACTTTAGGTGGGATAGTGGAAACGCGGCTAATGAACAAGATGATGACCAGAAGAAGAACCAGGAGACACCACAATGGGAGAAACAGGAATGACACTGGAGATCACAGGAGACAAGTGTGGTAAGTAAACTGTATTTATGTATCAACACTGACCGTGTACTGGGAGTTCAGTCCTCTCTACTAACAACGAGGGCAGACACTGAGGGAATGTGAGTGGAGTTTTCATAGAGCTGTGATGATGATGAGTTGTGTGTCAAATTAGAATTTAGGTATGGGTGCTTGAGTGGGTAGAGAACCTGGTCAAGTTAAGTCAAGTCAAGTTGAGCTTTTTTGTCATTCCATAACGAGTGGATATACAAAGGAACAACAAATGTCTTCATAAATAATCATAAATACAAACAAAACACTGGACAGCTATTTTGAAAAACCTTTGCACAACTAACATATGCTATAAAATACTTAACTATACACATAGGGCAGGCTATGTAAGTACTTTTACATGAGACTAAACTATGTTGTGCAGGATATTGGGTAAGAGAGGTATTAAAGGTTGAAAACAAGACAATCCATTCATTCATTCATTTTCTTGTCTTGTCCCTTTCAAGAGTTCACACTTAGCTGATGATTTATAAAAGCTTGTTTGGCATGCTGTCCCGGGAGAGAGCCCCGAGCTCAAAGACTCCTTGAGTCCGGGGCTTCCCAACGTTTGGCAGAGCGAGAGGGGAGCCTAAGCTCGGTGGATGTCAGAACTCCCCCGCTGCGGTAGCTAAGGGAACACGAGGGTTAGATAAATGCTTGGTTTTTATGTATGTTGAATGTCATTGGATGATGGGAGGAAACCGGAGAACCCGGGGAAAACCCACGCGGACACGGGGAGAACATACAAACTCCTCACAGAAACACCCACCGGTCCTGAGGGACCAGGGCCGGCGGTGTTCTTGCTGTGGGGCTCGCAGTGCTAACCATTGGGCCGCCGTGTCGCCCAGTCAGAGGTAAAGGAGGAGAAAAAGGGGAGGAGGGGGGTTTCTTCCAAACGAAGATAACAGTGAACTGAAAACTGTGGTTATTTATAGTAGCTTAGGGCTCGAATGATTGGAATATACTGATTAGCAAATTCGAGACCGGCCGTGATAAATCATAAGCACGTGATCCTCTTGAAATTAGTTTATAAATAAACTTCACTTATTAATCCGGGGTTGCCACAGCGGAATGAACCGCCAACTTATCCAGCAAGTTTTTATGCAGCGGATGCCTTTCCAGCCACAACCCATCTCTGGGAAACATCCACACACACATTCACACACTCATACACTACGGACGTTTTAGCCTACCCAATGCACCTGGAACGCATGTCTGTGACTGTGGGGGAAACCGGAGCACCCGGAGGAAACGCACGCGAATGCAGGGAGAACATGCAAACTCCACACAGAAATGCCAACTGAGCCGAGGCTCGAACCAGCGACCTTCTTAATTTGAGGCGACAGCACTATCTACTGCACCACTGCTTCACCTAAAACTGGACAATATATTATAATATAATATTGAGATTAAATAAAGTGTCAGGTGCATAAAGAGAGAAGAGTGTTTCTACAGGTGGTTTGTCAAGCCCACTGACCTGTGTGAAGCACAATTTGAAAAACATGTTTCCAAGAGACATGGAGTGATTAAGAAAGTGTCTATAATGTAAATGTGCAACCTGGTGCAAGATTCAGAGAGATGATAGGGTGTCTTTTATACTGATAGCTTGTCAACTCCACTCACCTGTATGGCGCAGAAATGCCCTGGGCCTTTACCTTCTTGGAGAGTGACATGGTGTTGGTAGTTCAGGTAAGATCCTCTGTGAGGTGTTTAAGCCCTGCAGGTTGAGTTTATTAATGAGCTGTTGTGGGATTATTGTGTTGAATGAGATTGAAGAAAAGACAGTCAGACATTTATAGCTCATCCAGAACGCTGTGGTTAGGATTCTGACCAAAACCAGGAAATCAGAGCACATCACACCTGTCCTCAGGTCTTTACACTGGCTCCCAGTTACATTCAGAATAGAGTTTAAAGTATTATTACTTGTCTATAAATCACTAAATGGACTAGGAGCTCAATACATTACAGATATGCTGGCTGAATACAAACCTAACAGATCACTCAGATCTTTAGGATCATATAAACTTGAAGTTCCAAGAGTTCAGTCAAAGCAGGGTAAATCAGCCTTCAGCAACTACGCACCTCACTGCTGGAATCAGCTTCCAGAAATGGTCAGATGTGCTCCAACATTAGACACATTCAAATCAAGACTGAAAACACATCTGTTTAGCTGTGCCTTTACTGAATAAACACTGTGCTGCGTCCGACAGATTGCACTTTTTTATGTTTTTCTTTTCTTTTTCATTATCTCATAAACTATTTTAACACATTTTTATCTGTTTTTTATTTTTATAATTCTTATTATTTGTTTTTATTTTCTTACACTTGTCTCTTTTATTCCTGTTTATGTAAAGCACTTTGAATTTCCACTGTGTATGGAATGTGCCATATAAATAAACTTGCCTTGCCTTGAATGCTGAGCTGAATTCAATGAACAGCATTCTAAGATAAGAATCCTTATTTTATAGGTGAGTAAGAGCCAGGTGAAGGAAATTGTGGAGCAGTTTGGACTTTATGCAAACTGGAGTGGTCGAGTGTATTTGAGAGGCTGGTCTTGATATTGTGCATGACTTACCTCTCAAAACATTTCATCATGATTGGAGTCAGTTCTATGGGACTGCAGTCATTTGAACAGGACACAGATGATTTCTTTGGCACTGGTAAGATTGTAGTGAAGTGGGGAAGACTGCCTGTCTTAGCGAGGTGTTGAATATGTCTGTTAAGACATCTGTCAGCTGTGCAGCACAGTCCTTCAGAATACGGCCAGGTATGTTGTCAGGATCCACAACCTTGCGTGGGTTGATCCTAGATAGGCTCTTACCTGTGTGCAAAAAGTAAGTAAAATTGTCTGTAGTTTGGACAAAAACTAATTTCATATGGCTTGCACCCCTTTACCTCTCTGAGCTTCTCTGTCTCTACACACCTTATCGTTCCCTCAGGTCAGCTGACCAGCTTCTCCTGGGTGTACCCAGAACCAGTTGAAAGCTCAGAGGGGATCGGGCTTTTGCTGTGGCTGCACCAAAATTGTGGAATAAGCCTCTTCCATTACTGTTTTTAAACCTCTTCTTAAAACCCACCTTTTCAATTTGGCTTTTAGCACAGCTTGAGATGTTGACATTTATATTTATTTACACTTTGGTCAACTGTGTTGTTTTAAAGTGCTTTATAAATAAATTGAATTGTTGATCAAAACTGATGAGTCAGTTGTCAATTAAACTATCAAACTCTTCACAACTTGTCAATCACTTTTTGTGTAAGTCATAACAATCAAAACAATGTATTTAAATATAAAACATTTGCATATGCATGTTTACACCATAAATATCTGATATTGACATTGTTTGTAAAGCTGCTTAATTTGTAATTGTAATACAATTTGCATAATATATTTATCAATCAAGATTTGTAGTATCTTATCTTATAGTATCATATATATATATATATATATATATAAGACATTACAAATCTTTATTGATAAATATATTATGCAAATTGTATTACAATTACCAATTTAGCAGCATAACAAACAATGTCAATATCCGATATTTATATGGCCACAGCCATATCACCCTGCAGCCCAAGACCGGTTACTCACTGAAGCTAACCAGGGCTGAGCCTGGTCAGTACCTGGATGGGAGACCACTAGGGAACACTAGGTTGCTGTTGGAAGTGGTGTTAGTGAGGCCAGAGGGGGGGCGCTCAACCTGTGGTCTGTGTGAGTCCTAATGCCCCAGTAAAAGTGAAGGGGACACTACACTGTCAGTGGGCGCCGTCTTTCGGATGAGACGTTAAACCGAGGTCCTGACTCTCCTTGGTCGTTAAAAATCCCATGGCACTTCTCGTGAAAGAGCAGGGGTGTAACCCCGGTGTCCTGGCCAAAGTCCCTCTATCGGCCCTTACGATCATGGCCTCCCAAACATCCCCATCCACCGAATTGGCTCTATCACTGTCTCTCCACTCCACCAATAGCTGGTGTGTGGTGAGCGCACTGGCGCTGTTGTCCTGTGGCTGCCATCGCATCATCCAAGTGGATGCTGCACACTGGTGGTGGTGTGGAGAGTCTCCCTCATGATTGTGAAGCGCTTTGGGTGAATGGCCATACACAATAAATGCGCTATATAAATACACATTACATTAAATTTTACACATTACATATATATATATATATATATATATTGTAGCGAGTCTGCTGATGCCACGTCGCCCTGGTCACAAATTCACCCCAGCTGGAAACTCATCAGCACCGGATCGCTCACAGCTGGACCTCATCAGCCAGGGAGAGATAAAAGCCAGCCCCACACAGGAGGAAACTGAGCTTCATTTCCACATGACTCCCTGCGCTAACGCTTGTCTCTCTCTGTCTCTCCCACAGCCGAATCCAGCTCGTGACCGATCCAACACCAGAACTCTCACCAGCCTTCACCATCTCCCCGGAGCACTTGAGCACGCACCCCTAAGAAGAGCACTCATTCACCCACTATATCACTTGTAAATAAAGCACCCTCCGGGGCATTGTTTGTAACTTTACCCAACTGTGTTTGTGTTTTCCCTCGCTACAACTGGTGGAGAATGCGGGCATTGCAGAGGGAAAAATTCAGAAGAAACACTTACCAGTAAGAAGAAATAACCGCTGAATTTTTCTTTGTGTGTGTTACAGACAGGCATCCGCTCTCTCTCTCTCCCACGCTTCCTCTTACTCGGCTGTCAACATCCCGTCGCCATGTCTCTGGAAGAGGTACAGCTCCACCTAGCGGAGATCTCCAGTAAACAAAATTCCATCTCTGAGCAACTTACAGCCAGACAGGATTGACTGGAACAACAGCTCCGCCAGGCGGCCAGACACCATCCGACTCCCGAAGTGAGTGCGCATCATCATCTCACTAAACTCAGCGACCTGGATGATATTGACGCTTACTTACACACTTATGAAGTCATTGCCGAGAGAGAAGGCTGGCCGAAGGAAAACTGGGCGAGAATGTTGGCTCCTTTTCTCACAGGAGAAGCACAACGGGCATATTTTTCACTAGAGACACCCAAAAATGAAGATTACAAAGCGTTAAAAAAGGAGATATTAGCCAGAATGGGGCTCTCCACAATCAGCGCAGCACAACAGTTTTCCCTGTGGTCTTATGACGAGAAACAGCCAGTGCGGACTCAAGCAGCTCAACTTTCTCGCCTGGGAAGTCTATGGTTATTGGGAGGAGATCCTTCGGCAGTCCAGGTCGCTGAGAAGGTGATCATTGAGAAGATGATGCGAGCGTTACCCCGACGTTTGCGAACACTCACCAGCATGCGAAATCCTGAGTCACTGGCCACCCTGGTGGAGGCGATCGAGCTGGCTGAAGCTCATATCGCCAGAGACAATGGGGAGAGAGCGGCTTTGCCACCCCGGAGGGTAAGTGCACCATGGCGACTGGTGGAGGGTACAGCACGACCAGGCGGCAGACCAGCGGTCCCCAGCCCGATGGACGAGCCGATGCCCACAGAGCCGACGACGCACTCGACCCCGGCCTGGACAGCAGGGTGCGCGGTACACTGCAACATCCCTCCCGAAGCTCCCACCCATAAAGTCCATCTAGAGGGAAAAACACAAACGGCCACATTAGACACAGAAACGCCATCACTCCGGGTCACCCGAAGACTTTAAAATATCACCATGAAAGTAAAGGGCGAATTCCAATCACGTGTGTGATACCCGCCACGTACCCGCCCGAAGAGTGACCATCGCGGCTAAACCAGGCAGCTGGCGCATCAAAGTCGGGGTCGTTCCGGATCTTCCTGTGCCCCTCCTACTGGGCAGAGACTGGTCGGGGTTCGACGAACTCCTGACTCACCACCACGCTACATCGGCTCGTTCAAACAAGAAGAACAAGTCACGGGCTCATTGGGACCGCAAACCAGCGCTGATGACCACCGAGAGCGACAGAGGGGGTGAGTCATCCATATCCGCTAACTTGTACTTTGATCTGTTTCAACAGATAACAGCTGGAGGCGATTTTTGACAGAGCACAAAGGGAAGATCAGACGCTTAAACACTGCTGGCCGCAAGTAAGAGTTGTTGACGGTAATGAGCGACTTCCCAGCCCTCACCCCCTCCCACATTTTATTGTGGAAAATGGTCTGCTGTACTGTGTCGCAGAGAGGCGGGTGGAACAGAAGACACTACTGGTCGTTCCAAGGACCAAGAGGGAGACGGTCTTAGAATTGGCACATACCCAACCGATGGCTGGACATCTGGGAGCGGCCAACACGGTTAAAAGGATCCGCGATCGTTTCCACTGGCCGGGACTAGACGGAGAAGTTAAAAGGTATTGCCAGGCATGTGACATCTGCCAGAGAACGTCTCCCCAACGACCACCCCCCCAGCCCTCTAATACCATTACCCATCATTGATGTGCCCTTCACCCTCATCGGTATGGACTTGATATGGCCTTTGCCGAAGTCGGCCCGGGGACATGAACACATCCTTGTTATCCTCGATTATGCCACCAGATACCCTGAAGCGATTCCCCTGAGGAAGGCCACGTCATCAGCCATCGCGAAGGAGCTGTTTCTCCTATGCAGTCGAGTGGGAATTTCAGCAGAGATACTGACCGACCAGGGCACCCCCTTCATGTCCCGGTTGATGGCAGACCTCTGTCACCTCCTCAAGGTAAAACAAATAAAAACCTCAGTGTACCATCCACAGACTGACGGCCTTGTAGAGAGGTTTAACAAGACTCTGAAGCAGATGCTCCAACGGGTGGTGGCAGAGGACGGGCGCGACTGGGACCTCATGATCCCGTACGTGTTATTTGGAATCAGGGAAGTTCCCCAGGCCTCCACAGGCTTTACCCCCTTCAATCTGCTGTTTGGCCGCCAACCCTGAGGGCTATTGGATGTGGCTTGTCAAGCCTGGGAACAGGAGCCAGCCCAACCCAGAGAGTTCCACCCAGGGGATAAGGTAATGATCCTCATACCCACCACAACCTCGAAGTTCCTCGCATCCTGGAAGGGACCATACACGGTGGTAGAAAGGGTAGGGCCGGTAAATTATCGAGTCCGTCAGCCAGGACGAAGACGGGAAGAACAGCTATACCACATCAATCTTATGAAGAAGTGGGTTGCAGCTCCAGGTCATCTCGTTGCCTTCACTGAAGAAAGTCTTCCCGTTGTCCACATAGGTGAGCAACTCTCACCAAACCAGAAGGCGGAGCTGCAAGCCTTGGTTGGTCAGTTCAAGGATGTGTTCTCGGAGAAACCGGGCCGAACAACCATCATCCAGCATAACATCATCACTCCACCTGGCACCATCGTCCGGCAAAGGCCTTATAGAGTACCAGAGGCTCGCCGGTTGGCTATCAACGAGGAGATCCAGAAGATCAGGAGGTTAGGAATCATCAAACCATCCCGTAGCCCATGGTCCAGCCCAATAGTGATGGTCCCCAAACCCGATGACACCCTCCGTTTCTGCAACGACTTCAGCAAACTCAACGAGATCTCCAAGTTTGACGGATACCCCATGCCTCGGGTGAACGAGCTGCTGGATAGGCTGGGTGGAGCCCGATTTATCTCCACCATCGACCTCACCAAAGGCTACTGGCAATTACCACTAAGTGAAGACGCCAAGGAGAAAACCGCCTTCTCCACACCCGGTGGGCACTGGCAATACCGGGTTCTTCCCTTCGGGCTCCACGGGGCCCCAGCCACATTCCAAAGAATGATGGACATCCTGCTGAGGCCCCACCAGCCATATGCAGCAGCATACCTGGACGACCTCATCGTCCATTCCGAGTAATGGGAGGAACACCTATCCCGGTTACGGAGGGTGCTCTTAGATCTTCGTCGGGCTGGGCTCACAGCTAATCCCAAGAAATGCCACCTGGGGCTAACCGAAGCCAGATACCTCGGGTTCCACATTGGAAGAGGTCTCATACAGCCACAACAAAACAAGGTCAAAGCACTACAAGAAACTCCACAACCCACCACAAAGACCCAGGTACGTGCATTTCTGGGGTTAGCGGGCTACTATAGATGTTTTATACCTAACTTCTCATCCATAGCCAGCCCACTGACAGACCTGACCAGAAAGGGGCAGCCGGAGAGGATAAGATGGAGCAAGGAAGCAGATGACGCGTTCCGAGCCCTGAAGACGGCCCTCACATCCTCACCGGTACTGCACGCACCTGACTTCAGCTGCCCCTTCATTCTTCAAATGGATGCTTCCGACTCGGGCCTGGGCGCGGTCCTCTCCCAGGTCCACGGCGATGAAGAACATCCCATCATGTACGTGAGTCGGAAGCTTACCCCCGCAGAGACCCGCTACGCAACGGTGGAGAAGGAGGCCCTGGCGATCAAGTGGGCAATCCTGGAGCTCAGGTACTATCTCCTTGGCAGGAAATTCACTCTGGTGACCGACCACGCCCCGCTACAATGGATGGCCACAGCGAAGAACAACAATGCTCGGGTCACCAGATGGTTCCTGTTGCTCCAGGATTTCAACTTCGAAGTTCAACATCGAGCCGGGGCCTCCCACGGAAACGCAGACGGACTCTCACGGCTCTGGTCAGGATGGGCAGGTCTGTCAAAACATTCTACCCCCTCTCTCAATACACTGCTCTTTCTTCGCAGAAGACCCAGGACCAGGACGACGCTAAGGGGGGGGAATGTAGCGAGTCTGCTGATGCTGCTCACAAATTCACCCCAGCTGGAAACTCATCAGCAACGGATCGCTCACAGCTGGACCTCATCAGCCAGGGAGAGATAAAAGCCAGCCCCACACAGGAGGAAACTGAGCTTCATTTCCACATGACTCCCTGCGCTAACGCTTGTCTCTCTCTGTCTCTCCCACAACCGAATCCAGCTCGTGACCGATCCAACATCAGAAGTCTCACCAGCCTTCACCATCTCCCCGGAGCACTTGAGCACGCACCCCTAAGAAGAGCACTCATTCACCCACTATATCACTTGTAAATAAAGCACCCTCCTTGTTTGTAACTTTACCCAACTGTGTTTGTGTTTTCCCTCTGCCTCGCTACAATATATATATATATATATATATATATATATATATATATATATATATATATATATATATATATACACATAAATATATACATATATATATATATATATATATATATATATATATATATATATATATATATATATATATATATATATATATATAGGGCTGACATTAACTTTTTCACTAGCCACAATTTCTTGTTGGGAAAATATATTTTGCTTAAATTTGACTTTGACATGTTAAATTACTTAATTTAGATGTCTTGTTCCAATAGGTGGATTTAGAAGGTTTTGCATAAAAAGCAGATGGGATTTAGCTGGTTTACGCAAAAGAAAATTTTTCAGTTTTTATTTCAGGACTTTTCAGGGCTCAAAATTAAGGATTCACCAAATTTATCTCTGACCACAAAAAAAAAAACAAGTATTTCTTAGCCACAATTTTTTATGTGTGAAAACAAGGAAAATATAGCTTTGCATGTGCTTTTTTTAATTCAACAAAACTTTTCTTTGAACAAACTACATTTAAAAATAATTATTGTCATGGATCTAAAATATACACCAGGCCCGTGCAGAGACTTTTCAAGGGGCATGTTCAGGATGAGACATTTGAAGAAAGGGGGGGATTGGGGCATTGTCGCGAACTTAAAAGTAGGAGTGGGGGTTGTTGCGAACTGTAGAGTGGGGATTTGTTGCAAACTCGAGCGGGGGATGGGGGGAGGGCGGGGTTGTCGCGAACTGAAGAGCGAGAGGTGGGAGCGGTGAGGATGCGGGGGCACTTCAGATCATTTTGGAAGGGCACTTTCTATCCAAGACTAAAAAGGGCATGTGCACTGCACAGGTTGAGCCCTATGATATGCACAGTAATCTGTCTTGGCTAACATTCCCAGATCACCAGTTAACTACACAAAAACAGGGAGTTAATCTCCCATTACAGCAATGCTATTGTAAAACTGCTATTGTAAAACTAAAATGATAATTAAACCATAATAACAAAAATAACTGTGAGCAAATAAGAGCAGATAAAACATATCATGCACACAGTCAATGTTAGGCTTGTTAATGATCTCTTCTAAGAATATTTAAAATAAAAGCAGTGACCGCTGCTGCTTACAAAAGAATATGTATTTTTTTAAATTTTGAGCTCTTGAAAGTAGCAGGACTGTGGGTGTAAGATCATCGCTCTTTGTCCAGTCTATTTCTTTTTTTTGAAACTTTTTATTTAAGATTTTTTATATATTTATTTTACAGAACAACCCCTTCCCCAAAAATTTTTTACCCCTTACACACGAGGGGGTACCTAAAAAAATAAAAAATAAAAATAAATAATGAAATTATAATAATAATAAAAAACAAAGAAGAAAATAAAAAAAAATTAAAATAAAAGGTGTTGCCATCATAATTACTTTCCAGGGGATACATCTGTACATCAAGTTACATTGTATTGCATAGTTACATCAAATAACCGTCATGTTAAGGTGAGGTTAAGCAATCTCTAAATATACATATCCAAATATGTCGTAATACTTTTCCACCTCCTTAGAAAAATATCAGTTTTCATCTGTAGACATGCAGTCATTTTTTCCATTATATAGACCTGTTTAAGTCTCTGAATCCACTGAGACACTTTTGGAGAACTTTCTTCCATCCAATGTACTGTTATCATTTTTTTTGCAACCAGTAATAATATCCTTAGGACAAATCTTGCTTCCTTATCAAACATCCCTTTGGGCAGTGCTCCCAGTAAACACACAACTGGATCGAGGGGTATCTCCCTATCTAATATATTATCTATTTCTTTTTTAACATTTTTCCAAAACTCTTGAATCGTAGGACAGTCCCAAAAAATGTGGGTATGGTCTCCAATTTTACCACATTTTCTCCAACACAAAGCTACCGATGGTCCTTTTACGTATGTAGAAATTACAAAAGGAGTATTAAAGTACCTCATATTTACTTTCCAATCAAATTCTTTCCACAATTGACTATTAATTCCTTTATGACATCCTTCACATAACTCAGTCCAGACCTCATCCTCGATTATGGTATTTAGTTCTAGTTCCCATTTTCCTTTAACGTGATCGGTATTTTGTACAGTATTATTTAGTAATCTTTTGTATAAATGGGAGACGTGATTTTTAGCTGGAGTGTTTTTTTCTGTAATATTTATGAAGTATTCCTCTATTTTGTTTGGTTCTTGCATGATTAGAGCTTTTTCTTTATGGTTTGTAATGTAATGTCTTATTTGGAAGAACCTATACATATCTTTTGGTGAAATATTAAATTGTTCTTGGAGTTGTGAGAATGATTTAATTTCTTTTCCAACGAATAACTGATTTATTGTTATAAGACCTTTATCTGCCCATATTCGAAATCCACCATCCCACACAGATGGGAGAAACTCAATGTTTCCTACTATAGGCATGGCCCTGGATATAGATTCCGGACCCCCAAACATTTTTTTTATTTTATTCCAAATTTTTAGAGTATGTTTTATCCATTGGTTATCTATTTTAATTTTTGGAGCCTGTTTTACATTTATAAAAGGTAGAACGGACAGTGATGTCTCTTTTATTGTGCTTTGTTCAATTTCGACCCATGTTGATTCTTTATTATTTTTAATCCAAGCTACTATTGCGGTTAATTGAGCTGCCCAGTAGTAATATTTTAGATTTGGTAAGCCTAAACCTCCTTTATCTTTTGATAAAAGCAATGTTTTATATTTTATCCTAGCTTTCTTTTTCTGCCATATGAATTTTCCAAATATTTTATCTAACGAATTAAATTCTGAGACAGGCACATTTACTGGGAGAGACTGGAACAAAAAAAGAAATCTGGGTAGTATGTTCATTCTTATTACCTCAATTCTACCCAGTAATGAGAGAGGAAGAAGCTCCCATCTTTTTAAATCATTTTTAACTTGTTTTATTAGATTTGAATAATTTGCTTCGAAAAGCTGGCTAGGTTTGGGGGTAAGAATGATACCCAGGTACCTAAATCCTTTCTTTGACCAATGAAACGAAACCTGCTCATTAAGCTGAGGAGGCCAAACCCCAGAAACCATCATGGCTTCAGATTTATTTTCATTGATTTTATACCCTGAGACTAGTCCATATTCATGCAAACACTGCATAAGTGGGGGAATGGAGTGGGATGGGTTTTCTATGTAGAACAATACATCGTCTGCAAACAATGCTATTTTATGAACCGATCTCCCTTCATCTTCTATTCCTAGAATGGCTGTATTCTGACGTATGGCTTCTGCTAATGGTTCGATACTTAAAGCAAATAAAGCAGGAGACAAAGAGTCCCCTTGTCTAACTCCTCTTTCTACCCCAAAGAATTTGGAACACTGACCGTTCACCCTTATTCTTGATTTTGATTCTTTATATAATATGTTGAACCATTCCACAAATTTTTCTCCAAAACCCATTTCTATCAGTGTTTGCTCTAAAAATAGCCAATCAACTCTATCGAAAGCTTTCTCAGCATCAAGACTGAGAAGCATTGCATTCTTTTTACTTTTTACCGCTATGGATTGTAAATTTAATGTCTTTCTTACATTATTGGTTCCATGTCGGTTTTGAATAAATCCAGTTTGATCTGGTTTTATTACATTTTTTATACAATTTTGAATTCGTTTCGCCAATATAGATGTTAATATTTTGTAATCTACACACAAAAGACTGATAGGACGATAACTATTGCATTGCGTAGGATCTTTACCTTCCTTATACAATACTGAAATTATAGCATCTGACCATGATTTTGGTGGATCGTGTGATTTTAGCGCGTAGTTGTATACTTTGCATAATATTGGGGTAAGATCATTTACAAAAACCTTATAATACTCTGCAGAAAACCCATCCACTCCTGGGGATTTATTGTTTTTTAATTTAATGATTGTTTCTTTAATTTCATCTTCTGTTATGGGGTCTGTTAATCTATTTGCTTTTTCACTTGATAATTTTGTCAGATTAAGTGGTTTCAAAAATGTCAAAATTTTTTCTTTTTTTAATTCTTGGTCTTGGCATTTATATAACTGTTGATAATATTCTGCAAAAATGTCAGCTATTGCTTTAGGTTGTGTCTCAATTTGTTTTGTCACCGGGTGTCTAATCTTTGGGACAATACGGCTAGCTTGGTCCTTCCTGAGTTGAAAAGCCAATAATCTACTAGCTTTATTTCCCATTTCATAGTAATTTCTTTTTATGTATCTAAGAGCTCCTTCTGCTTTGTGCGTTAGTATTTCATCTAATTTTTGCTTAACTTCTTTTAACTCTTTAAGTGTTTCTTCTTTTTTATTTATTTTGTGTTCTCTCTCTAACCTTTTTACTTCGTTTTCATATTCTTGTTGTTTTAAGTTTCTTTGTTTTTTTAATTGAGACCCTATAGATATAATCCTACCCCTTATTGTGGCTTTTCCTGCAACCCATAATATTGAAGGGGAGACATTACCATCATCATTAATTAAAAAGTATTCTTTTAATGCTTCTTGTATTTCTTTTTTTGTTTGAGTGTTTGTTAACAATGAGACATTCAATCTCCAATATCTAAACTGCGTGTCTAGTCCCAGGTTAATTTTCATAATAACTGGATTGTGATCTGAAATGGTGGCTGGTTCAATTCTACACTCTTTTACTTTATATATATCTGCTTTTGGTATACAAAAATAGTCTATTCTTGAGTAGCTTCCGTGCACATGTGAAAAGAATGTAAAGTCTCTTTCCTTAGGGTGCAAAAATCGCCAAACATCCACTAATCCCATTTCATTCATCAAGTTTGTAATTTCTTTGGAAGTTTTAGAGAGAGGTTTTATTAATATTGGTGATCTGTCCAGTTTAGAATTCAGTATAGAATTAAAATCCCCTCCCATAATCAAAATCCCTTCACTTTTATCTGTTACAAGTGCTGCTATTTCTCTAAAGAAAAGCGGACAATCTTCATTTGGGGCATAAATGTTTATAATTGTTATCTTTACACCTCCAATTGATCCAATCACCATAACATAACGCCCATCCTTATCTTTAAATATTTGTTCACTATTATAGCACACCGCTTTACTAAATAGGATCGCTACTCCTCTTTTTTTGTTATTTTCAAATGATGAACTAAACACTTGATCTACCCATTCTCTTTTTAATTTGGAATGTTCTATCTCTGATAAATGTGTTTCCTGTAATAATATTATTGAACACTGCCATTTTTTTAACTGATTAAAGATTTTCTTCCTTTTTATAGGATTATTAATTCCGTTTATATTGTAACTAACCACATTCAATAGTTCCATGTTCATTAATTACGTTAAGATGTGCATTCCTCCTTATGTTTGTATGTCTACACTTGAAATGACAGCAAAGAGCAAAAAAAAGAAAATGAAAAACAATTCCCTCAATAACCATAAACTGAACAGAACTGAACTGAACTTCCATTTGTCCCATTAGACGCAGTTTTCGAACGTGTTCTGCATCTAATCCAGGTTTGTATGGCAGAGAGGCGTGGTCCATCCTCTCCGGGGAAGATATAGCACTCAGTGCTATTGAAACCCCTATTACACTAAAGTACGTGTAAAAGATAAGAGGTCTGATTGAGTGCATTTCACTCATTTCCTATTTAAAATTTAGCGTCCGTCAAAACTTTAACATAACACTTGTATACGTATGGCAACAGAACTTGTAAAGTTATAAAATTTATAGTCATATTTTAAACTCCTAACACAAGCGGGGACGCACCTTCCTGAATTACTTAGAAAGCAAGAAAACTATTGTCCCGTTTTGAAGTACCGAATCTACCCTTCTTGAATCAAAGCCTTTATGTCGCTTGTCGACAATACTGTGTCTCGTTCTCTCCTTTTATTTCCCGGCTTTTCTTTCAACTCCTCTTCCATTCTTTCTCTCTCTCCACAGCGTATTTCAATGTCGAGTTCTTTCAGTTGTGTAGTCGCATCCTTCAGCGTTGAAAATTTTTTCTCGCCGCTGCTAAGTTTCAGTCTTAGTTGTGCCGGGTAAACACATTTTGCCTGTATTCCTTTCTTCTTTAGTTGTTTGACGGCTTCGTAGACTTTCGCTCTTCTCCTTTGAAGGTCAGGGGAGTAATCTTGATCAAAGAAGATTCGCTTTTCCCGAAAATGAATCTGACCTTGGCTCCACGCTTGTCTGATGATCGCGTCTTTCACCGCTGCATCCAGAAATCTGACAATTATAGATCTCGGGGGGGCTGTCGTGTCCGTTGGTTTCTGCATTAGTGAACGATGCGCCCTCTCAATCTTAATGTCAATTTCTGACGGTAAATTAAGTACTTCATCTAGCAACTTCTTCACGAATCCCGCCGTATCTTTTCCTTCACTTCCTTCTGGCACTTGATAAATTCGGATATTGTTGCGCCTCATTCTATTTTCAAGTTCGTCACACTTTGCAGTTAGATCCCATTCGCGGTGAAGCAGGTATTTTATCGCCCTTTGGTGTCGCCGTGATGTATCTTCCACCATGCTTATTCTTTCTTCTGCCCGTTCGATTCTTTCTTCGTGTTCAATAAGTTGGTCCTTTATATCTTTGACTGTTTGTTCCACTCTTTCGAGGCACATCTTTGTCTGACTGTGTCCTTCTTGATTTTCCTTGCGGAGTTTCTTTAATTCTTCAAGCACGTCTGGATCTAGCTTCATTTCGTTGCTAGCGTTAGCCTTTTCGATGCTAACTGGGCTCGGCGTTCTCCGTTTTTCCTCCCTTTCCTTCTTATTGTCGAGTTTATTACTCGTCTTATGTCTTGAAGTCGAGCTCATTTTGTTGATGGTCTTGATTTTACTTCAACCAAAGTGTTAGGAATTAAAGTTACCACTTGACTTTTTTAATTTTGACGGAGCTCAATTTTATGCTGCTTACTTGGTCATAGCGCCACCGGAAGTCTCCTGTCCAGTCTATTTCAATGGGAACCAATCGCTCAGCGCACGCTTTTTAACAGTTGTGCGCATTACATCAGCTGTTAGTGCGAGTGACTGTTCATTCACTATTCTTTTGCTCGTGTGAACACAGTTAATTTTGTCAGTCATTTTGTCATGCTTATTTTTGAACCCTGCTTTTAAGAAAACTACAACTTAAAAATGTTTTCCAACCAGCCAAAGTGGCTGGTGGAATTGTCTGTCTAACCCGCCGGAGCTGAAATCTCTCTATACACAGACAAACAGACAGATGGATTGATTGATTGATTGATTAATTGCCCACATCACAATCAGTACATTCACAATCCTGAACTGTAGCAACATGCTTGTGGAGGAGCAATTGGAAATGTAATCTCTGGCAAGGCCAACACGAGCGACAGGGTGTCCACCAAGAAAATGTTTTTTCATAGATGACATTTTGTAAGGGTTTTTTGTGTATGTATTTGTGTTAACATAAGAAAAATAAAATATACAATACAGTAAGACTCCACTTTGCATTTTCTCTTAAAATATCTATTTTTTTTTTAAACGTAAATGTTCATGGTTGACTGTCTTGCCAAAAAAAAAAAAAACCTAATCATTTTGATAAGTGAAGCTCACACAATGACAAATACACTTTATGTTTTGGTAGCATTGACCAAATTACTGACACTTGATTTTGAAGCATGAATGAAATGTTTTGGGGAAGTAACTACATTTTGTAGACATGCAATGAAGTTTTGAAGAGATTTGCAATCAGTTCAGAGAATGATAAGTTTTTTTTGAAAAAGGTGGCAAAGCAATTGCAAAAAATTAACATCAGCATTTAAACAAGCATTTTCTATCAGGCTCATCTGATTAGGTTCAGAAGTTTCATTTTATAGAAAATGATCCGGTTATTAGCTAGTAATTAAAAACCAGCTAAATCCACTTGTGCTTTTTTTGTAAATCCACCTATTGGGACCAAACATTGCAATTAGTTGAACAAACACTAAAGATTCAATTACAAGTTATTTATTACTATTTATACTAAACATAAAACACATTACACAAACCACTTAAAACTAAAAATGCATGATCTGTCAAGTACAGTAAGTGGTTCATTCTGCTGTGGTAACCTCTGATAAACCAGAAACTAAAGGAAAATGAATTAATAAAATCAATAACATTGAAATTGACATTACTTAAATCTTAACAATCTGTTGTCATTTCTAATTTTTGATCAACTTTTAATGTAAGCAGAGCAGTGTAAACAGTGCAAACGTTGTAATAAGTTTGTTAAATTCGAATAATGTAGTGTAAAAACATCAATATCTGTGCATTGTCCTTTAATATAAAAAGCTTATCAGACATATAGGTAATGAAGTAATATAATTAATGTATAGTTTTATACATTATATTTATCTTTTTAAAAATAGCTTGCATTAGCAAATAGAACACAAGGTAGGCCTACTGGGCATGTCTCAAAAAGGGATGTCTCTCAGACACTTTTAGAAGCTGTCATTCATTCATTCTCAACATAATGACATAATGTCTTGACCTCTTTTTTCGTATCGTTTATCCTCATACCATTCATGTGGCATCTTAACTTGTTTTTGGAAACGAAGTTGTCATTTAATTTATAGTACATCGGACTCATTCAAAGTAGTGTCATAGCGTAAAAAAACTTTATGAACACATGCTGCACTTCCGACTGTACAGTGTGTTTTCTTTTCTTATAATGCACAGAGCTTTTGCATCTGAAGTCTTCATATATATATATATATATATATATATATATATATATATATATATATATATATATATATAATTTAAGTATATGGAATTGGGTGGAAATTGACTGCATGGAATGAAAGTCTCAGGTTGTCAGCGTCATCTTGTGTTATTTTTATCCATAGTTTGATCAATGAGCAAGTCTGCACTAAATTTAGTAACAGCAATTTAAAGGCAATATTAAGTTCATTTTAATCTAGGTGTAACTGTAGTAAAGCCCTTTCGCTTCTGCAAAATCCCACCTACACTCATTTTAAGCTAATATGGAAATGCTATTTGTAAAGTTGTTCATCAAAACATATTATGACCGGATTAATTAATTTTGCTATTGATTAAGTGATTTGTGTGTCAGAACACTATATAACTAGTTTTAGTTGTTTGATGTAGTTGCTCCCTTTCCTCCTTTACAAAAAAAACAGAGCTCAAATTATAGCCAATCATCTTCAGCTATGTGGTTATAACCTTTCAACACACATATCAGAACAGGTCCTATAGATGAAAAAGCCTATGAAAACAACTTCAGTGTGCTCTGTTACAGCACATTATACAGTATATCAAACATCTAATGCAGCATTTTATTGTCAGTTATAGTATTGGGGAAACAGTAGTTTATTTGTAGTATGTAGTACTAAAAAAGTAACACTGTTAGTAATTTATGTATAATGACCTTATCTTTGGTCACTGATCACTGGTCATATCTAAAATTGAAATGCCTCAGGGATGTTTGCACTAGCAACCGCAGCAGATTTTTAGATGAGCCATATAAAAAATATCACAATAAGACAAAATATCTAAAAAATAAGTGACAATAATATGATTCACATGCTGTTGGTGTGCTGTGTTTTAAGAGTGTTTGTAAGTTTCAGTTTAAGCTCTATATATTAGTACTGTGAAGATCGAATCATTTTACCGACACGGATCTTTGAGTCTCATTCATCGAAATGAACAAATCTTTTTTCGAGTCATTTCGTTCATTTGGTTCAATTTGCCAAAAATATGATTAAAATGTTACAAATTGCTTCCAAACACGTCTACAACTAGCCCAAAAGGTTGACCAAACGACAAATAAGTCATAAATAGAATACTAAGATCAGCTAAGATCGCGGCTAACTTTCGTAAGAGAGCGAGGCACCCTAGTTGCCTCCTGTTCTAAAAAAGCAGCGGGCGCTCGGGCAGATCTGAGGGTTTCAGTGGGAGATAATCCGCCGCCCACGGGCTCGCGGACCTCTCGCTCCTCACAGCGCTCCATCCAAGCTTCGGGCAGTGGGAGTGATCTGTCTAACCAGATGGTAGCTCTCACGCTCGCTGACACCGGAGATCAGATGTCCTCCGCGGCATCGGAGGGTGGGCTTTCACTGTCTAACGAAGATCCGGACCCGCTCGCCCCCTCCGGGCAAGTGAGCGCCGTCAAATTGGATCCTGAAGTGGACATGTTAGCCGTGCTTTCCCGGGCTGCTTTGGCCGTGGGGTTGGAGCTGGTTCATCCCCCAGCTCCGCGGCCAAACCGACTAGATGGGTGCTACGTAGAGGACCGGAAGGCGAAGCCTTCGAAGCCTCTCGTCCCCTTCTTCCCGGAAGTGCACAGTAGGCTCACGCAGTCTTGGAGGCCACCTTTCTCTGCCTGTGCTGTGTGTCCCTCCGCCCTCACCGCCCTTGACGGCGGAGCTGCCAGGGGGTATGAGGCGATCCCGTCAGTGGAGCGCGCTATCGCGGTCAATCTTTGTCCGCGTGGCGCCTCTACGTGGCGGGGCTTGCCCCGCCTCCCGTCCAAAGCCTGTAGGTTGTCTGCCTCCCTCGGAGCCAGAGCTTATAAGGCTGCGGGCCAGGCTGCTTCTGCTTTGCACGTGTTGGCCACCTACCAGCGCTACCAAGCGCAGGCGCTGGCCGAGCTGCTCGGGTCTAACCCAGGCTTACTACATGAGCTGCGCACCGCGACCGACTATGCTCATCGCACTACTAAGTCAGCTGCGTGTGCGCTGGGGAGGACGATGTTCACACTTGTGGTTCAGGAACGCCACCTCTGGCTAAACCTGGCCGATATGCGCGATGCAATTCAGTTCGCGAAACTGCGCCCCAAGTTCACGGGCGTGTATTTCTCCAGGGTCCACCCCCTGTCAGCCCCTGTCTTGCGAGAGGAGATTGCTGCCCTCCTAGCAAAGGGTGCAATCGAGCCAGTTCCTCCAGCCGAGATGGAGAGTGGGTTTTACAGCCCATACTTCATCGTACCCAAAAAGAGCGGTGGGTCACGACCAATCCTAGATCTGCGCATTTTGAACCGCTGTCTGCACAAGCTGCCGTTCAGAATGCTCACGCAGAGGCGCATTCTCCAATGCGTTCGTCCTCGGGATTGGTTTGCAGCCATAGACCTGAAGGACGCGTATTTCCATGTCTCCATTCTTCCACGCCACCGCCAATTTCTGCGGTTTGCGTTCGAGGGTCGAGCGTGACAGTACAAGTTCCTCCCTTTCGGGTTCTCTCTGTCTCCGCGGGTCTTCACCAAACTCGCGGAGGGTGCCTTAGCGCCCCTTCGGCTCGCGGGCATCTGCATACTCAATTATCTCGATGACTGGCTGATTTTAGCCCACTCGCGGGAGCAATTGATTATGCACAGGGACAAGGTGCTTCGGCATCTCCGCCTACTGGGGCTTCAGGTCAACTGAGAAAAGAGCAAACTCGCCCCCGTGCAGAGGATCTCTTTTCTCGGGATGGAGCTGGACTCGATCACCATGGTAGCGCACCTCTCCGAGGAACGCGCTCACCTGTTGCTGAACTGTCTGAGTGAGCTAGACAGCAAACTAGTGGTCCCACTGAAGTTCTTTCAGAGGCTCCTGGGGCATATGGCATCCGCAGCCGCCGTCACGCCACTCGAATTGCTCCATATGAGACCACTGCAGCACTGGCTTCACGATCGGGTCCTGAGACGCGCATGGCACGCGGGCACACACCGGGTCTCTGTTACTACGCTGTGTCGCCGCACCCTCAGCCCTTGGAACGACCCCTCGTTCCTACAGGCCGGTGTGCCTCTAGGACAGGCGTCCAGCCATGTTGTTGTTTCAACGGATGACTCCAACACGGGTTGGGGGGCCGTGTGTCGCAGGCACATGTAGGCACATGGGTAATACCATCACTCAGGCTAGAGCCCCCTCCACGAGGCACGCCTTCATCCTGAAGTGGAGTCTATTCACTGAATGGTGGGTCTCTCGCAGAGAAGACCCCCGAAACTGCCAGATTAGTGTTGTGCTCTCTTTCCTTCAAGAGAGGTTGGACAGCAGGCTGTCGCCCTCCACTCTCAAGGTTTACTTGGCCGCCATCTCTGCTTATCATAACGCGGTAGCTGGCGGCACCGTGGGATAGTATAACCTCATCATCCGGTTCCTTAGGGGTGCTAGGCAAATTAATCCATCTCGCCCCCCTCTCATGCCCTCTTGGGATCTCGCCCTCGTTCTCACGAGTTTGCGAACAGATCCCTTTGAGCCACTCGAATCAGTATCTCTAAGATTTCTGTCCCTGAAGACAGCTCTGCTGGTCGCGTTGGCCTCCATCAAGGACCTGGAGGCATTTTCGGTCAGTGACTCGTGCCTGGAATTCGGGCCGGATTACTCTCAAGTCATCCTGAGACCCCGCCCGGGTTATGTGCCCAAAGTTCCTACCACCCCCTTTAGAGATCAGGTAGTGAACCTCCTAGCGCTGCCCCCGGAGGAGGCAGACCCAGCCCTTTCTTTACTTTGTCCAGTTCGCGCTCTGCGCATTTATGTGGACCATACTCAGAATTTAATATCATCTGAGCAGCTCTTTGTCTGTTATGGCGGTCGGCAGCAGAGAAGTGCCGTATCGAAACAAAGATTATCCCACTGCATTGTGGATGCCATTTCACTCGCTTATTCGAGTCGAGGTCAGCCGTGTCCCCCGGGAGTGCGTGCACACTCCACTCGGAGCGTTGCATCCTATTGGGCGCGTGCACGCGGCGCCTCTCTAACAGACATCTGTAGAGCTGCGTGCTGGGCGACACCCAACACATTTGCAAGGTTTAACAATCTGCGAGTGGAGTCGGTTTCCTCAAGGGTATTAGGTAACCCTTTGGTGATTGAGGAAACAACTCGGTAGGGTGTTGAGACACGCTTGCTGTGCCATTTTCCCTAACAAGGAGATATGTGCGCCTTTTTATCTGTCACTAAAGTTCCCCGTCAGGTGAGCCCTGCAGATTTCTCCGTGCCCCCCAGCACTGACTCAGCGGAGGAGTCACTTGCTGGCCCACTACGTTGTAGGTCTGCCCGCTGGTCAGCCCGCGTTTTGGGTATAGGTGCCTGCTATGCGTGATCCCCAATAGGCGATCCCATATGCTTATTTTGCCCCTGGGCGGACCCGTGTCTTCCCTCTCAGCTAACCACTCTTTTTCTATGCGTACTCCCCCTTTTTAGGGCTAGTCCATATGTAAATTCTGCCATCTATCCCCCTTTGGTTAACAGATGGCCTCCGCAGCGTCCTCCCTATCTGGATTGCACGCTTCCCAACGTACTGTCGTATTTTCCTAGAATTATCTAGATGCTCACAACTTCCCAAAAAATATATCTAAATCCGTAAGACTTCTGTTAAATTAGGGCCAGGGACACGTTGGAGGACCGCGCCTCCCATGATGTGGGTCCCCTCATCGGGGGTGTTGGTAAGGTGCAGTCATTATGGCGCTTTCCATAGTACACATATGAAGAATGGTTAGCGGGGAAAGAAGACATGGGCCAGCCAAAGAGGGGGTGACTATACCGTGGCTGAGTGAAACAAATGTAATCGCCAGTGTGGATTGCGCATAGCAGAAACCTATACCCAAAACGTGGGCTGACCAAGTAGGCATGCCTATAACATAATGGGCCAGGCACCTGACTCCTTCGCTGAGAGATGCAGGGGGCCTCTGAGGACTTTTGTATGGTTTGCCATATGTGGAACATAACT
Organism: Danio rerio; assembly: GCF_052040795.2. Classification (NCBI taxonomy): domain Eukaryota; kingdom Metazoa; phylum Chordata; class Actinopteri; order Cypriniformes; family Danionidae; genus Danio; species Danio rerio. Next base: position 12,311,847 of record NC_141034.1, read on the forward strand.
TATCAGCGTAAAAGGCGCACATATCTATGTATTAGAGAGAAAGACGCAGCAAGCGTGTCACAACACCAAACCGAGTTTCCTCATTTATGGAAATTCACTAGCACATGTGAGGAAATGGGCTCCCCTTGAAGATGATAAAATCTGGCAAATGAGATAGGTGCCGCAAGCTAACACCCAGGAAGAAGCGATGCTCCTAGTGGAGTACGCTCTCACTCCCAGAGGACACAGCTCACCCTGGCACTGATAAGAAAGGGAGGTGGCTCTCACTATCGAGTGGGCCAACCTCTGCCGTAATAAACAAAGAGCTGCTCAGAGGATCTAAAGCTCTGAGTGTGATCCACATAAATAGGCAGAGCCCAAACAGGACATAGCATTGAAAGGGCTGGGTCTGCCTCCTATGAAGGCAGCTCTTGCAGGCACACTACGTGGACTTTAAATGGTGTGGCAGGAACCTTGGGCACATATCCAGACTGGGGTCTCAGAATCATGTGAGAGAAAGCCGGTCCAAATTACAGGCATGATTCACTGAATCACCGAAAATGCCTCCAGGTCCCCTGGAGATCAATGCCAATGCAACCAGCAGAGCTGTCTTCAGAGAGAGAAATCTTAATCCTCGTCCTCCCTGACCTTGCACAGTAACTGTGCGAGTTGACTCACTAGGGGCTTCCCTGAAGTGTGCCCCTATAAGCTGAACAGACGAGGGGTGGAGCCTTCATTCTCCCGGATATAGAAACTGCTATGGCAGTGCATCGGCTGCACAGTTGAGCTTGCATTTGAGATGTCAATGGCATGCAGCAATTTCTGCCACGTATCACTCCAGAAGAGCAGACGGCGAGCGAGCTGAGACATGTGGTGGGAGCGGATAACACCCATATGGTATATAAAGGCCACCGTCGCTGTGCTGTCTGTTCTGACCAGCACGTGCTTCCCCTGTAGCACTGGTAAAAAATGGTGCAGAGTGAGATACACTGACAACAGCTCCAGGCAATTGATATGCCATTGCAAAAAGGTTCCATTCCTTAAACCTGCAGCTGCATGCCAGCAACACATAGCCCCTCAGCCCGTGCTGGAAACATCCATCGAGACGACTTGCTTGGACACTAGTTCTAGAGGCACTCCGGCCTGTAGAAACACACGGTCCGTCCAGGGGCTGAGGGCGCGGTGACACAGCGGAGTGACAGTTACCCGGTGTGTACCTGCGTGGCCTGCATGTCTGGGGACCCGATCATGAAGCCAGTGCTGAAGTGGTCTCATGTGGAGCAATCTGAGTGGTGTGACAGTAGCTGCAGTTGCCATATGCCACAGGAGCCTCTGAAATTATTTCAGAGACCACCGTTGTCCTGTCGAACTCCTTCAGGTCAGCATCAGCTCGGTGCTCTCTCAGGAGATGCATGTCATCATGGTGATCGAGTCCAGTTCCGACCCGAGAAAAGAGATGATCTGCATGGGGCGAGCTTGCTTTTTTCTCGGTTGACCTGAAACCCTATCAGGTTGATGTGCTAGAGCACCCTGTCTCTGTGCATAATCAATTGATCCCGTGAGTGAGCTAAAATCAGCCAGTTGTCGAGATAATTGAGTATGCAGATGCCTGCGAGCTGAAGAGGCACTAGGGCACCCTCTGCAACCTTGTTGAAAACCCAGGGAGATGGTGAGAGCCCGAAAGTGGATGACTTTGTATTGCAAAGCTCGACCTTCGTATGCAAAACACAGAAACTGGTGGTGACGTGAAAGAAAGGAGACATGAAAGTACGCGTCCTTCAGGTCTATGGCTGCAGACCAATCCTGAAGATGAACGCACTGGAGGATGCTCCTTTGAGTGATCATTCTGAATGGCACTTGCGGGGAGCTCAGCGCTACTGTTCACCTGGAGGAGCGAGCGGATACTGCGGTGCAGATTTTGAAGCCGCAGGTGGGTGCCCTCGGCAAGGAGCAGCCGGGGTGGATAGTTCAGCAGGAAGAGCGATCTTATGGCCCCTCCGATTGATGACCTTGACTGTTCCTTCACCGCTGTGAATTCCTTGGGTGTCACCAAACAAGCCAGCCTGGGATATGAGTGCTTTAAGAAAGCAAAATTTGTCAATGTCACGGTTATTAGGCAGGTTTCGCAAGAGGTTGCATTATTGGACCACTAGTGTGGCCATCGTCCTTCCCAGAGCACGTGCAGCTGACTTGGTGGTACACAGAGCATAATTGGTTGTGGTGCGAAACTCATCAATTAGACCTAGGCCGTAACCACCATTGTGCAGCTGGGTCAATGCCTGCGCTTAGTAGCACTGGTACCTGCCCACAGCAGAAGCAGTCTTGCTCACGGCTGTATAGGCTCTGGCCCCAAAGGACGCAGATAGCCTGCAACACTTGGATGGGAGAAGAGATTGACCACGCCAGGAAGAGGCACCATGTGGGCATAAATTGACTGCAATGGCATGCTCAACCAGGGGAATTGCCTTGTACCCCTGGGTGCTCCATCGTCAAAGGTGGTGAGAGTAGAAGCGCACACAGATTGGGGGGCCATCATATATCTGCTTTTAGATCCGAAGCCTCGCTCACCACCTTAGAAGGAAAAAGCTGGTTCAGATCCTTGTGAGACATTGACAGTCAACCCTCCAATGCAGCGATGGACATCTGGTCCTCTGTGTCATCGAGTGAGAGGGCGACCATCAGACAAGAGCGAGTGACGATCTTAGCTGAGCATAAGATATGCTATCACAGTGACGACATGCTGGACCCCCAAACGTGTAACGCAGTGCTTTTGCCCATCACCCCGCCACTGCATGACACACATCCTAGAACCGGGAGAAACATCTTGTTCAAACACTGGCAGCTTTCTCGTTCTCTCTCTCTTCTCGAAGAAAGTTTGGAGGAACCCGAAGACTCTCAGTAGCATAAAGGCTCTAAAAGCGAAAAGTTGTCTTTGTGATGCATGGCGGGCATCTTTATACAACAGATGAATGTATTTGCTGCCAGTTGTGCATGCTGATGCCGCCAACTAATTGGCATTTCATTGGCCCATTTTATTACTCTTTCAGATGATCTGAAAAACCCCCATAGTGGACGAACTGTGAATATTAGTTAATTTCAAGTCAGAAGGGGCATTCGGTTTGTTAAAAAGTAATTAAGTACTCACTGAAGATGTTAACTGTTCCACGACAACTTTGTTCAATTTAATGAACTGGTTTGACCTGTTCACTTACTGTAGAAGATTCTGTTAAAACAAATGATTAATTTGTGAATTGCCAGTCATTACTGCAGACAGTCAGAAACAAAAACAATGGCAGGCCGGATGAATTCTTCAAAATCGTAATTTTCAGAGGAATTGATGCCAGATATCAAAAGTAAAAACTGAATTTGCTTTACATTACTAATATAATAACACTAATACTGAAATAGTTCAGGCATTTTAAAATGACCAAAACAACATTTCAGATGTTTTACAATGTGGTCAGCCAGCTGGTTTATCCATTCACACACATTTTTATCGTCATATAATCTTAAAACAAAATCACATGACTTTAATAATGTGCATCCTGGAATTTGTTCAGTAAAACTGCTTCCATCTTAGTTTATGTGCAGTTTTTCTTATCGAATAAGAAGTTAAGCCTGCTCACTTATGCGCATACATTATTGAGTTAAATTAACCATTTTTTATGTGCTTATCCAAAATGCGCATAAAAATAGGTGGATGGAAACAAAGTTACTGTCCACTGTAGAAGTGACTAGTTTTTTTCTCTTTTGGGAAACGATTTACTCATTTGTTAAGGGCACATGAAGCAATTTATTCACTGTACAAAGCTCAAAGATTTATTTTGATTTGGGATGTTTTTTATTGCATTACAGTTTGTTATATTATTAAACATTTTTAAATTTTAAATTCAGTTTTACAGTAATAATAATTATTTCATGTTAGTACTCTTGGGCTTTATTGCAATCTTTATCTCAATGGACAGTGAATTTACTTAACTAATAAAGGGACTAAGCCTAAAAGAAAATGAATGAACTGATGGGAGACCACATGCGAAAACTAGGTTGCTGTTGAAACTGATGTAAGTGAGGCCAGGAGCGGGTGTTCAACCTGCTGTCTGTGTGAGCCCTCATTCCCCAGTATAGTGACGGGGACACTTTACTGTCAGTAAGCGCCATCTTTCAGATGAGATGTTAAACCGAGGTGGTCATTAAAAATACCACACCCCTTCTCCTAAAGAGTAGGGGTCTAACCCTGGTGTCCTGGCCAAATTCTCTCCATTGGCCCTTACCGATTATGGCTTCCCAATCATCCCCATTCACCGAGTTGGCTTTCTCACTGGCTGTTTCTCAATTCCAAGAACGCAGAGAACAGACTTGCGTTCTTGTGGAGACCGGTCTTGCCAGGTGTCCTTGGAAGAACGAACTCAGGAGACCGCGAGGGCAGAGAACTCGTCCTGTGAGAAATGGGATGCTGCGTTCTTCCTGATGGTCACATGACCTTCACGCGTTTTGAATGGAAATGATTTAAACATTACAACACTCGTACAACGATTTATTGTTTCCCCCGTCTTCAAAATATATATTTTGCATAAAAACATTATATATATACTCTGCACAATATAAATAAAACAAATTTTAATACGAATTTCAGCAAACAAACAACCTTTAATGTGTTTATTCCTTTATTAAGATATTCATGTTAATGTTTACTTTCACCGTTTCATTTAGGGAAACTCCTGAGGTAAATAAGTGATATCTCTGAACTTTAATAATAAATCTAAATAAAATGCTGCGCTTCCCACCTCCTGTCGCAATGACTTCTGGGACTTCCAGAGCGAGTTCGGTGCTGAAGTCTGCATCAGTGCGTCCTCGATTTCAAGATCACATCCTGGAAGTTTCACGCGTCCTCCGTACTTGCGGTCTTGAGTATTGGAACTGAACTTTGAACAGCCACTGTCTCTCCACTTCACCAATAGCTGGTATGTGATGAGCTCACTGATGCCATTGTACTGTGGCTGACGTCGCATCATCCAAGTGGATGCTGCCCACTGGTGGTGGTGTGAAGAGACCAGTTGACAAGGTAACACAGGGGCATTTAGATTGTAAAACAAATAGCTCATGGTAAGAGAGAGTGGAAAAATACCAAAGTGATAGATCTGCTTGTTTTGGGGGGTGTTTATTATTATTTTTTTCCTGTCTTGGTCAACTTTTGTAAATAAATGCATGTTGCTAATGCTGCTGTTTCTTTATACGTTCCTTTTAAATAGATTGACGAATGCGTGAGTCACTGTAAAAAGTCAAGGTGAGAAGAAAGTGCAACATACTTTACAAAGGCAGAGTAGGAGTTTTTAATGATGGTGTATGGGAAAAAAAATCAATGCTGTTGTATTAGCGACAAAAATAGAAAAATAAGAAAAGAAAAAGGATTAGAAAAGAAAAAGAATAAGTGAGTTATTAAATGACATGCTACCCCTCACCCCTTTTATTGTTATGTAGTTTTAAACATAATTTAACATCCTTTTGAATATGTTGTATAACTAAAGCATTTCTTAAGATCACAGTAATAATGTAAATTGATTAGTTTATGTGGCTTCTTGTTTAATAGAGTGTATTTCTTGAGCTAGAAAAAATCTGTCCAAAGTCAAAATGAAACAAAGAAACATTCTCCAAAAAGGTTACTGGAGCCATTACTGGAGCTATGTATTAAGCATTTTAGAATATTCTTTCTGTCATGTGTAATAAAATGAAAGCTGGGGCCCATATGACTAGTAAGGAGCTGGATCTAACCCTTAATAAAGGGTAATCAGTGGTTGAATTGGACCCTTCAGAAACCACACAGTCTGTCACAGTTGTGACTGTTCTTAAGTACCTTTAGTTGCTTCTTACATTTTGATTTGCATGCAGATGAAAGTCATTATACTTAAAACCCATAAGTTTAGTTCTGTCAAGACAATTCTCTGAGATATTTGGTATAGAAATAAATATGTTTATAGAAATGTTTTTCGCTGCACTGCTGCTGCATTGATTATTACGGCAGATCAACTACTGAGGCTTTGAACTGCCAGTTTATTCACAGACATGCCATCTGAGAAAATATGTTTGCTGCTACTGCAAACATAATATATATGTATTGTATATAGTACTGGTTTGAGCCCCGGCTGGGTCAGTCGGCATCTTTGTGAGTTTAGTGTTTTAGTTTTCCAGATAAAATATAAGACACACCCAGTCGCTTGCATCATGAACAAACTTTGAAATATGCAAAACATGAATGAAAGAGTGTGTTACTGGTCACTGACCAGTGTTCAGCTAGAATCAACACATTAGCAGCAAGGCATCTTCGCTCTTGCAATGGCTGAACGAGTCAAAGTCATTCATCTATGTACAGAGGTGTGAAAAGTTGTTTGACTCTTACTGATTTGTTTTTTATTTGCCATGTTTGTTACATTTTTGTTTTAGATCATCCAACAAATGTATATATACGTCAAAGATAACACAAGCACACAAATCATGCAGTTTTGAAATAAATGTTTTATTATTGAGGGAAAACAAAATACTAAACTATTTAGCATTGGATTCAAGTCAGGACTTTGACTAAGCCACTTCAACATCTTCATTTTATTTTTGCCTAGCCATTTACAAGTGGACTTGCTATTGTGCTGGTGTGCTGCAGTGTCACTTCAGCTTGAGGTCACTAACAGATGGCTGGACAGTCTCATTCAGCATATTTTGATACACAGCATAATTCATGGTTCCATTTATGGGGTTCCATTTGTGCCTTTATTTCCATGCCTGCTTTCTGCTTTGTACTTCCATTTTGTCTTTGTCTATTCTCATTGCCTGCATGTTCAGAAAAATGTTGTTGTTTTTTTCTGATTTATACTTTCATATTTTATGGGGTATTCTGTCATCTGATCTGTTTTCCTTTTGTTGTATATTCATCTTTACTGTCATCCTTACCATTATATATGCTGCCGTTAATACTGTTATCCTTACTGTCATTTATACTATCATCCTTACTGTCGTCTATGCTGTTGTTTATACTGTCTTCCTTACTGTCGTCTATGCTGTTGTTTATACTGTCTTCCTTACTGTCGTCTATGCTGTAGTTATGTTGTCATCCTTACTGTCGTCTATGCTGTCGTTTATACTGTTATCCTTACTGTCGTTTATACTGTCGTCTATGCTGTCGTTTATACTGTCATCCTTACTGTCGTCTATGCTGTCGTTTAAACTGTCATCCTTATTGTCGTCTATGCTGTCATTTATACTGTCATCCTTACTGTTGTGTATGTTGTCGTTTCCTTACTGTCGTCTTTGCTGTGGTTATGTTGTCATCCTTACTGTCGTCTATGCTGTCGTTTATACTGTTATCCTTACTGTCGTTTATACTATCATCCTTACTGTCGTCTATGCTGTCGTTTAAACTGTCATCCTTATTGTCGTCTATGCTGTCATTTATACTGTCATCCTTACTGTCGTCTATGTTGTCGTTTTCTTACTGTAGTCAATGCTGTCATTTATACTGTCATCCTTACTGTGTGTATGCTGTCATTTATACTGTCATCCTTACTGTCGTCTATGTTGTCGTTTCCTTACTGTCGTCTATGCTGTCGTTTATACTGTCTTCTTTTCTGTCATCTTTGCTGTCATCCTTACTGTCGTCTATGCTGTCGTTTATACTGTCATCCTTACTGTTGCCTATGCTCTCGTCTTTATTGACATCTAATCCAATAATCCTTTTGTTGACTTGTTCACTTATCTGAAGAAGTTATGATCCATTATCTCACTGCACGATTGCTATCGTTATGTAAATTGTCAAATGTGAACAATATACATTAATAAAGACTTTTTTTAAGTACATTTGTAAACTGTCCCTGGATTAATATACGTATATATAATTTTTATAAGCAGCCTATGTATGTAAAGTTGAAGTCCATATCACTCCTAGGAAATTGTAATTGAAAAAAAAAAATTTCCCAACACGTTTAATACCAATACTAATATTATTGATTATATACTGATTTCATTAGTCATACCAAAAAAAAAAAGGCAGTCATCAAAATAAAAAACTTTTTATTGTAAATGCAGGAAAATTGTCCTTCAACCAGGTCATGTCAAAATGGTCTCTCTACTTAAAAAGCTCCCTTGAAACCCGTAATGCCTCTAAAAAAAAACATCAACGGCAGTAAAGATGATAGTATAAATGACCGTATGGATGACAGAATAAACTGTAGCATGGATGACAGCATAGACGACAGTAAGGAGGAAAGTATAAATGACAGCATAGACGACAGCATAGACGACAGTAAGGATGACAGTATAAACGACAGCATAGACGACAGAACAGACGATCATAAGGACGACAGCAAATACAATGGTAAGGATGACAGTAAAGATAAATAGACAACACTAAGGGCAACAGATCAGATGACAGAATACCCCATGGAATATGACAGTACAAAACAGAGAAAAACCGACAGGACGACAGATTAATGCGACATCAACAGACAACATTAACGTCAACAATGCTGACTATCAATTTAATACATGGCACTGCCTTCAGGGTACAATGTTTGAACCATTGGGTGCACATGTTTCTCCAGAATGGTTCCATAAGTCCTTGGCAGTGACTTGTACATCTACCACAAGTATTGGATCTGAAAATCGGCATGATATGCTTCACTTTGTGCGTGCAACAGTCTAGGTGGTATGCTTCTTTGGGGCTTCTCTACACCGTAACTCTCCTGGATGTGGGAAAAACAGTGGACTCAGAGAACAATACCAGGTTTACATTGTCCACAATACATGATTTTCGCTGCTAGCACTATTAAAACTGACTTTTGACATTGGCAGGAGTGACCAAAAGTTTGGCTACAACAGCTCAGCCATGTATACTGACCAAGTGTGCCGCAAGCCTGCGTTTGAATGAAGGTCTCGGGCGTTAGATCGCCTCCTGGGGGCTGGCTGCAGTACAAGTCATAAAGCCCGCCTCCTCCGTGTTAATGAAGAAGACTTGAGCCCAAATAAAAAAAATTATTACACTTGCAGTAAAATGTCCCAAAAGATGGTTCTGGTCGATTAAGGCACTGGTTATTGTGCTGAAATAGGTGCAGATCTTCATTTTTGTAAACAGTTTGTATTTAGCAGTAATTTAATGCTGGGCGTGTCATCGTGATTGACAGTTGTGATTGACAGTTTCTCAAAGCAGCGCGTCTGAGCTTCGGCAGAAGACTGAAGTGTTATTCGATTTCTATGTTATTTTACCATGACAAAATGAGTTCAGCAGTAAACTACAGTTTCTGACATACATGATCCTGGTGGAACACTGTTTATTCGCTAAGGTCAGGGCTTTTTTCGGGCTTTATTAGTTTGCTGATACACGCCTAACCACCCAGATAGCAAAATACACTCGGGCCAGTTCCAGCTAGGTTCTCGCCTGCCGGAGACTTACCCCTCAGAGCTCAGACTGACTACCTCTGCTGGACCTACTCCGGATGCCTGGACTCACTGCCCGATTCCAGCCCGAGTCAATCGAGCCAGATGCGGCGGCCGAGCGAGCCAGCGCTGCCGCATGCGAGCCGGAATCAGCCCACGACGCCGCGAGTAGGTTATGTGCTGCGGCCCGGAGCTGGCGCGATTGAATATATAAAACCCTCATATTTGTTAACGTTATTACATCCATTTGTGTTGATATGACAGCAAACGCATGCTGAGAAGTTCGGGGGGTGTGGTTGATTTTACATAAAGCGTTTGGTTGGAAGCTCGACTCCGCTCATTTTCGTGGCTCCTCCTGTGGCTCCATCAGACAGTCCTTCTGCGCATGTCAAGGCTCCAATTTCAGCAGTCTTTTATGACAGTTTGTGCCCGTCTAGCTGGCGTTTCGCCCTCAAGGCGTTCAATGGGAAAAGGGGCTGTTGCGTCGTCCATATTTTTTACAGTCATTGATACTGACCCTTTGAGCTCCCCACAAACAGTTTTCATGGGAAAAGAAGAGCTGAGATGCACATTTAATTTTGCAGTAAGTTGTGCAGCTGGTGTTTTATGTTTTTTTTTGGATGCAATCTGGGTAAGTACCCCATGCATCCTTTTCAGACAGCTTAAATTTAATTTGTCCTCTTTTGAACTCTTTTGGTATGTTATCAATAATGTTGTGTTCAGTGCAATACTCTTCTAATTAAAACTTTAATACTGTGCTCTAACTGGTGGAATGTGCAATTAATAAAGATTGGGCACCAGGCCTGTCAAATTTAGCCATAAAACCACCAACACTATGTTGGCCAGTGCTGGTTTCATTGAGCAACCCGGAGGAGAGCTGTTCATGAAGCTGCCGCTGACCGCCTATATATAGAGTCAAAATTTTTTAAGTTGTGCTGTCCTCATACATAAACTGCCAATTTGACTTTAAAGGGCACCTAGGTTACCCCTTTTTTCAGTCTTTTGTTTCTTTTCAGTCTTTTACAAGATTCTATTTTATAAATTTTTGCACCAGGTGGCAGTTTTGTTGTACTGCACCTTTAAGGCTAGTCCTCCCCGCCCACCATTTCTACGTGCCTTTCTGTGTGCCTTAATCTCCTCCCTCGGCTGCATCAGACAACAGGCAGATTTAAAGGAAGCAGATCTCACGTAGCATTTGTGAGAAATACTACAATAAGACTGTCAGCTGACGCACTCCATAGTGATAAATAGTTTCCTAAATGGATTCTGTACTTGTGATTTGAAGCAGAGTGAAAGTCTGGGTATTGGGTGCGGGTTTGAACAGACATATACACATAACTAATAATAATAACATCTACAGATGTGGATCTTGGTGTTTTGTTTTCAAACACAAGTTATTTCATCCTAAGGGAGCATAAAAAGTTAGAAAAGAAACGAAATGCTTTCATTTTAAAGTTAGATGTGTACATTTTTAAAGTGACACCTGTTATTTCATGCAATCAAATGAAAAAAAAAATCTAAGTTTTTAACTAAAAAGTTAAGTTTATGCCCTTTGCCACTTCAAACCTAAAACTACCGACTCCACCCCACTTCAAACCTCGCGAGGAGCAAGGACACCCAACCAGCCATGTGCCCAACAACGGGAGCTTCTTCACATCACGGACATACACAAGTACCCACTTTCTGCCTACATCTGAACTGGTGTAAACTAAATTCAACCCTAAAGAGACAATAGAAGGGTTAAATTGATTATGTGTGGTTCGCTTGGTTTGCTCTTACAAAATCCGAGGTTTTCCCATCATTACATTCTCTCAACCTCTTACTTTACTTTCTTTACCCTTCTCTACACTTGAATGTGTGTTTGTGTTATGTGTTAGTTTCTGTTAGATTAGGCAATAAAGTTTAATTTTGTATAAAGAAAGGTGCTTTTGTATATTTATGAATCTAATGTCTTAAACTTCGATCTTGTTACCCTGCTCAAACTTAATTGTTTTTTATTTTAATCTTTATTTTATTTAGCAATAGCAATAATACACTCGACTGTCCACTCGAACGATCACTGGACAATTCATTTGAAGCCCCGTTCAAATGAATCTTTCTCCCGTTAAGCTCATCTGCTATATATATATGTATATATATATATATATATATATATATATATATATATATATATATATATATATATATATATATATATATATATATATATAATGGTGCAGTAATCTAGGTCATCTAGTAATCTATGTCATAACTTGCTACATTATAAGCGTGGAAAAGGCACGGGAAGAACATCGGGAAGAATTGAGCTAATTTATTACAGTAATAATGGTGTAGATATGCGAGCACTTTAATCTACATTACAATTTGTTACAAATTATTAATGTAAATATAAGTGCAATTTAATCTACATTATTATAGTTTGCTACAGTAACTATATTCTCGCCGCAAGACTTCCAACAGTGAGTTAAAGCCTTTCTCCGCTAGCAGAGGACAACACCGCCAGGAAGGCGCATGTCCCAACACCAGACAGGATGCTTAGAGACACACTGGGACAAACCACTCTCCACAAGCAGCCCAAAAGGAGCCTAACAGCAACCAAGGAACAACCAACCTGCAGTAGCTAGGAGCTCAAGCAACCAGCATCCAGCTCGTTACATGCCAGAGAAAACCTGACAGCAAACGACAGCACAGTGGCGTCATGAGCAGCAGAACTGCTAAAAAGCTTGAAGGGGCCCTACAAGAAGTCAAGCCAGACTCCTTATGACTAGAGGGGGGTCCAAAACCACTTTCCCCCCCCTGAACACCTGCCTTCTGCTCCATCCCCGCAGAGTACTGCAAGTCCAACCCAAGCTAAAGACTATGTATCTAACTGCAGCATCACGCTTCCCCCAAGAAGCAGCCAGTGCCACCATGCTTGCAACCTCAGGTACCAGAAAACACTGGTCTGGTTGTCTGTTTACCTCCTGAGCCACAGCCCACCAACCAGCCACACCTGCGTACAAACAACTGCACAGGCCCCTGCACTTCAACTCTTGGGGAACCCGACTGAAATGCAATGACGCGCTACTTGGCCGTAACCGTGGAGATGAAAGAAAGACGAGAAACGCTCGTCAGCACGGGTGCAGACCTCAGATTAATGTCATCTTCCCTGTTTGAGTAACTCAAAGCAAGAGCTCAGAGACTAAACCGAACACTTAAATGCCAACAAGGCAGGCTGATGGTGCAAATCATACAGCCAAACTGAGGTTCAACTCACATACATCGCTCCCATTCAAGTAACGACTGTCCCCATGACTGCAGTGCACCCCGTGTACCCGTCGCCAATGGGCACATACCTGCTGCTGATTGGTAAAGATCTGCTGGATATGTTTGAACCTCTTTTGAACTTTGAACCCCTTAAAATCTGGGCCCGAGTGCGAGAACTCTCTCACAGCCGACAGGTCAACCCCAACAGACTTTCAGGTCACCAAGGTCGTGGGATACCGCTGGAACCTGCGGGAACCCAAACTCAACAACATAGGCGGGGTCAAGGTCGCTACTCTGCAGCCTTCAAACCAGCTAGCAACCCCAACGCTTGCTGCCCCAGGCTTCAAAGGGCTTAATGTTGAAAAACCGGACTGTGAACGACACTGTACTTGCACTATGAGCAGACAACCCAGCAGCCATCAGCCTCGCACGGTGTGACACTCTGCCTGAACACACCCCAGACCTGTGTTCAAATAACAAGCATACACACTACTATCCAAATGCTGAACTCTCACACATGACAACTGCCAACAGCATTTGCACATTGAACTTGAACCGGAACGGCGGATGGTTGACCCATCCACTCCTAACTCTCATGGCCCCGCCGCACGATGGTCACATCGGAGCTAATAGCCTGATACATCTTCAGGCATATATATAGACACCCTTGACGACCGGTTATAGGCACCCACACTTCTCACAGTCAACAACGATGGCTGTCACCCTCAAGAAGCCCCACTCAGGCCAGACCATGCCAGAGGTCTGCTCTGTCATCAGCAAACAAGACTCTGTGGTGCCAGCTTATACAAACAGGTGCTCTATATGGCTCCCCATACGAAAGGCCGAACTCTAAACCATACATTGGGTTGTTCTTCCAACCAACAACAGAAGGCATAAAACTGGGCCTCAACCTGGAAGCCATACCCTATATTGAACTGTCCTCATGAACAGTATATGTCTAGTGTAATAGCTGCATGGCAACTGACAAAAATACCCAAAGAATACTGACGGGGACGATTGGTCAGCTACGAGGTCCATGACTTTGAACTCTTGGGCCAATTATTGGCCTCACCCTACATGCAACGACACCAGAGGGTAGCTTAGAAAACATAGACTATACTGTTCCATTCAAGCTCGCCACACCCACGTATGTCTTACCAGTAAACAAAAAACAGGTAGGCAGAAGTGAGCTCACCGAGGACTAACTCCTTGCCGTGTGCCCAGCCACTTGTCACCCCATCATTAACATGGATGAAGACAGGGCACTTTCCTCAACAGAACAGACATGCTGAGGCCACGCAGGATGATGCCAACCGACAAACGTCAGCACATCCTGTATGACTACAACGGTGCCCTCGCTAAAGACTCTTTAGACTGCAGGTCCCACTGACCGTCACATGGAAATATCCAACTCCATGCTGGGAAAAGGACATCTGTCTACGCAACAACACCTACTCGGCACCCATCTGGGCCGTCCTCAAGCCAAACGTCAAAGGGTCAGGGGCGCCTCCAAGGGGTGGCCAGGGGTGGCCACGGCCACCCCTCGGTAAACTCTGGCCACCCCTGTGGCCACCCCTTTGGCCACCCCAATATAATTTTGCGGTTGACATTATTGATTTAAATGAACTTATAAATTCCCAATATTTAGATAAATAAATAAATAAAATGCAGTCACTAAATTATTGTTGGTGTTACTGACGTAGCTCTCCCCCTCTGGTTCAATGCTGGTGAAAGCAAACTGACGCATGCGCGCGGAAAACCATTCCCGCGCGCCTCACGCACTCCTGTGTGAATCCCGGTTGGTTGTTTGCATGCACGCCGACATAATAGGCACCGCTCATGCGCCGTGAAACCGGAGTAACAGCCTTTTGTGTAGAAGTGTCGGCACGCAGCGAGTTTTGAAAGTCGGTTAAAGTTTATATAATATGATGATGATGTTACTTTCACTAAGCATGCCTTTAAAGCAGAAAGAAGGGATAATGAGTCAGGGAGGTAAGACTTCATAACATGATTTATCAGCCATGATCTGGTCTAAGACCACAGATAATTCTATAATACATTTTTTGTATTCTTTAGAATTGTCATAATTAATTTTCATGCAAAAGGTTTCTTAAGTGATGTTGGCATATCACTCCAGTTGTTGTTTTCCAATAATTTTTAGGACTGATTTCTGTTATTTATTCACAATATTAATTGTATATTAATATTATTTGTATTTATTTAGAATAAATATAAATAAATTGTTATATTTATTGAATAACAAATCTAACAATTCAAGAGAGGTGGGGGTGTATAGGGTGGTTCGCCCAGGGTGTCATTTAAACTAGAACCACCACTACCCTCCCCGATCGTCCTAGACAGCACGCACACACCTTCAATAGACAGCAATGGCAATTTAATATTTACCTTAAGCTACAGTATATCAATAGAAGAAGCTGCATTAATAAAATGGTTCAAAAAGTAATATGGATAAATGATATTATTAGGTATAGTGAGTATGTATAGTAATGCCTTTTGTTCAGTTTGTTCATTTGTTTGGGGTATTAATAAACTCATTATTCTTTCATTCATTTTCTTTTCGGCTTAGTCCCTTTATTAATCCAGGGTCACCACAGCAGAATGAACCGCCAACTTATCTAGCACATTTTTACACAGCGGATGCCCTTCCAGCTGCAACCCATCACTGGGAATAATAAACTCATTAATCTTCATTAATTTTAGACATGGCATATCATGATGTACAATAAAGGCACGTAAAAAAAGAAGTTATTTATACAGTATATGAAAAGTGTTTTTAAACTAAACATAGATTTTTATTTGGTTTGCACATGTACTTGCTGAATTATTTCAAAGAATGAATTGCAATATTTCAAGTAGAATTAATCAAATGAATAAAAACTACATTATTTCATTTACCAGAAAAAAATATATAACATTACACTGAATTCATTATTTTTTTTGTGTGCCACCCCAAGATTTGGTGCGGCCTCTTCTGGCCACCCCTAAGAAAATTTTCTGGGGGCGCCACTGCAAAGGGTACCTGACTATAAAAAGCTAAATCAGCAAATGCCATTGTCACAAGGGCCAATGACACCACTGGAAAAGGAAGTGCCCAGAATTCAAGGACCAACCATCTTCTCAACACTTGATGTGGTCCCCGCCTTCTGGGCGATACCTGTACATCCAAATGACCAGCATAAGCTAGCTTTCACCTTGAACAACAGACACTAAACGATCATGAGGTGCCCCGTCGGCTAGGCCAACTCACCAGCTGAAAGCAACACCCTCCTTAACAAAGCATATCCCGATACTTACAGTAGGTGAGAGTTCAAAGTGACTATTACCGCCGCGTCTTATACCGCCGCCGTTTGAAATAACTGCCGCTCTGTTTTTAGTATATGACAGCAGCTTGTGAATGAGCCGCCAGGGGGCGCAAAGGGACGGGATGCGAACGGACAGAAATAGCCTTTACAGCAGCTTTAAATATGCTACTGTGATTGTAAATGAGATTAAACAATAAGTCTAAGCATTATAATTCCTTCATTAATCATTTAAAATTTGTTAACACACTTTATTGTAAACTTTTTAAGTGCAAAGAGGACTAGTTTTGGAAAATAGAATTGAAGAAATAAAAGACAACTAACATGAAAGCACAAACATTCAGTACAAATAAGTAGTCTTAAATAAATAAATAAAGCAGTCTTTTAGCCTAAATATAGAGAGATGTTCAGTGTTTGCTATTTTGATAGGACTAAGACAAGACATTTTCATTAATGTTTTTATTTCTGTTTTTGTTTTAATTTTCGTTGTTGATTATATTTTACTATCTTATTTTATGTCTCAACAATTGTACATAATAATAAACAAATAATGAAAACTAATTAATAATGAAATTAGGCCTAAATAAATTATTTATTTAAAGATATTGCGGCGAAACACTGAGAAACGGTCAGGGGCATGGTCTAAAGAGCTTAAGTTGAATGCTGCTTCATCAAAAGCAAATAAATAAATAAATAAATTGACCTACCTTAAGGAGATCACTGAAAGTATAATAAAACAAATTTTGCTGCAGGACATAACATAAATTAAGTCTCGCAGGTTTATCTTTAATAATTTAGTTTCAGTTCAGTTTTTTTTTTTTTTCAAAACGTCAATGTTCTCCTTTAAAGAAGCTATAACTGTTGTTTTGTTTTTTAATTAATGGCTCAGTATGTTTGGTATTTTAATTTCAATTTCAGTCACCTTGCATATGCGTGTGAAATATAATGCCGCATAACCGCGAAAAAAGAAGAAAAAGCTGTCAGTTAGACCTAATTCATCAAAATAAACTGTAATAAAATACAGCATGTATGTTAATACTGGCAGAATGTGAACAAACTCAAGGTAAGGCTAAGATATGTGCTTGCTTTTTTAATGCATTTAAAAAGATTTGCGGCTACTATGGTGTATGATAATGTTTTTTCTTCCTTTTTTGTATGGTAAAGGACAATGCACATTGTTATTGATGTAAACTTAGACTAAAACTTACCATTGATAAATGTGACCTAGCCTACTTCAAGCAGATAACTTAAAGTATAATAAAAATAATTTTGCCACAGGACATAAATAAAGTCCCGCAAGTTTAGTTTTAATAATTTGGTTTCAGTTTTGTTCAGTTTTTTTTCTCAAAACATCTGTTTTTCTTTAAAGTAAAATTGTTGTTTTTTGTTGTTGTTGTTTTACTTGTAATGGCTCTCTCTCTCTCTCTCTCTCTCTCTCTCTCTCTCTCTCTCTCTCTCTATATATATATATATATATATATATATATATATATATATATATATATATATATATATATATATGTTATTATTTAATAATATATAATTATAAATATATTCTTAATAAACTTCCCAGCCACAAATATTGAAGAACACAACTTGTATTAAAACTGGGCGGGGATTAGAAAGAATACAATGCTTGTTATATAATTTAAAATGTTATTCCTCTTGTTCAATTTCTGCATGCACATTTTTTCACCCGCTACTCTGCCAGGAACTTCGCCGCTGGAGAGCACCTTCAAAAATCTCAATCTCATGGCTCATTCTTCACGAATATAGAATTAAAATAATGGCGCGATAGGTTTATTGTGCATCCCGCGGGTGCAACCAACAAGAGTTGTGCATTTTAGTTTAACTTTTTGAGCGTTAAAAGCAGTTCTGTGTTAGTTTTTATTTAAATATATCAAGCCGAAACTAAACAGCGCATTCTCTCCGCCTCCTCATTCATAACCAGCCACGCACTGCTGAAGCAGGCAATAGAGACACTCCGTAATTCATAATCTTAGCTGATGTTTCGGAGTCGAAAGAATATATTAAAGAGAAATGTTCTTTTAACAGTCCCGATATGTTTAATCTTTTTTTTTCTGTCATTTCTCTTCAGCAAATTATATATTTTTAAAGCTGCTTGATTCTTTCAAAACCGAAAGCAGAGCCCGGCAATTGGTGTTTTTCCATAAGATACGCTTTGTGAAGTTTTTAATGTGTTTTTAAATAGTTTTATTCTATTCAAAGCAGCACCTATATGCCAATTTATCCTAAAAACGCGGCATAGGAGCCATGCATGTCATGTGTCACATAACTGCATTTTCCTACGCGTGCGGGATCAATTTCTGATCCTTTTGCATAAAGGTTTTTAATCAAAAACAGGTCATTTAATTACTTTCGATGTGCTAAAATATTTGTTAGACGAATGTTATTTTAAAAAAAAGCATATGCACATATTACAATTGTAAAATAGTCTAAAATGCATGGTCTGATCAGAAATAGAGGAAATTTGTTATATTTCATTATTTAATACATAAAATAGGCTAGTCTTTTTATAAATTGAGTTGAATTGAATTGAATTGCATTGATTTGAAACTTTTAATTGCATTTTTACGTCCTGTAAATAATAAAAGTTGCATCAGATTGATGAAAACGAATCTTAATACCTGCAAACAGGGCCACAGTTACTTCTTTTTTCACTGACTGGCATGAATGGCAAACGCGTCAGAAAAAAACTGCTGAATCTGCGCGAATATTTGGTTAACTTATAAAACAAATGTCTGGTTTAGTGATGTTAGTAATGCATAGAAAAATGCAAAGCAGAATTCTCCTAAGCTCATTAACCCATGCACTGATGACAGCGAGGGAATTACTGGCCCACCATTTTATTTATTAAAGGTATTATTTCACTGACCTGAACATAACCATTTATAATATAATTAATAACCTATCGTCTAAAGCAGGCAACACTCTATTCAGCTATGTTCTGTGTTTTTACGTAAAAATATATTCGTTTTGGCGAATGCTTGGAGCGTAATATAGATATTTTAAATAACACATTAAGTTCAGTTGTTGTGCATAGAAACATTCATTTTCATAAGGCCCCATATTTAATGCGGTTTCGTTTTTAAACGCATAGGTTTTGTTAAGCCATCCGTCCTATTTTTGGATTTTGTGTATTCATGTTTATGAAAAACACTTAAAGAGTGGAGACCCCTTCCCCCTATTCATAACCAAAAGTTTGTCTGTTAGGTGTTAATGGGCATCAGTGAGGCTGAAATCATGTCGCGTTTTCACTTTCGGGCTAGTAGCTTGCAGCATGACACGCAAACCCTGCCCCCAGAACGTCCCCGGAATTAGATGTTGCATATTGTATCTGTGATCTTAAGGAAAGTGTTAAGTAGACTATTTAAGCACAGAGCGAGTAATAAAACAGCATATATTGCGTTGCGCTCAGCAGCTTTTCACTAATAAAGCTCTTCATGTAAATTTCATTTTTCAATTTTAGCGCGTCATATAAAAACATCAATGCTTGTTTGGGGACACAGAACACACTTATTTTTGTAGTTTCCCCTGATCCGTTTTTAAAGTGGCACTGCACATTTGGTTAACTGAAAAAAGGTCGCAGTTCATGCGTTCACTCACCCCAAAAATGCTCTGTTTGCATGATTTGATTATTATCATCGTATCCTAAATAAATAATAAATAAATAAATAATATTTTAAACCTTCTCTGGTGTTTACTGTTTTTAGAGAATATATAAAATCTTTTTTTTTAACAAAGCCTTTGTAAAATGGCTTTGTTTAATATGGCTTTAAAGGTTTCATTTATGTAGGCTATAAAGGCCTACCTTGTTGCTTTTGCTTGTTTTATAATGGTTTATTTATTTCATGCGATTTTATTATATCAGATATTTGTAATTCTTTAAATTATATTTCAATATGGCTTAGGCTATTTTATAAAGATATGACACTTTTTTTAAGTCTACAAAAGGGTACACGTAAAGTTTTATGTCTTTCTGTTTTATTCATATTGTGTATTATCTGCAAAATAAATAACAAAAAGAAAGAAGCTGCTCGCAGCTTACCAGAGCTGGGAGCGCTTATTTGCTCTATCTCTCACACACACATATGCAGGCATATAAACACGCACAAACACACTGTTTAAACTTGACAAAAACTCTCGAAAACCTTTAGTCTGCTGTGTCTTTAATATGGTGTAAAGATTATTATGCGTTATTGAAACATCCAGGGGGACGCAGCAAAGTCACTTATAAATTAAAATTGTATTATTTTATGCAACAGCCTTACATTTAAAACGGAAACATAACGGCGATTATAATCAAAAAGACCTCTCAACCCATAAGGCTAGATGTTTTCTTTCCCTTATTTATTAATTTATTTGTTCATGTGTTTGGCGCATGTGTGCCTTCGGAAAACTAGTGTAATGACGGCAAGCCATCTTTCCCAGACTTGGGGCAAAGTCCGCCTCTCCTTTCACTTCGCCCCCCAAAGCCCCAGCTGGCCCTCCTGGCATCCTCTGCGTAAAACATATGCTGGATAAGTTGACGGTTCATTTCGCTGTGGCAATTACAGACTTATAAAGGGACTAAGCCGAAAAGAAAATGAATGAAAGAATGAATTAATAACAATAATAATAATAATAATAAAATAAGGTAATGATCTTTACACAGATGCCGCGTACGTGGCATTTTTTATTTTTAGAGATGGTTCATTTGAATTGCCTCTGCCACTTCCCCCACCTCAAACCTGAAAGTTGCAGAGAGAACTATAGCCTATTTACACCTTAGCCTCAATAGCAACAGTTCATAGCCCATTTACACCAAGACAGCGCAAGTTTAGCGGAAGAATGTCAAATCAGAATCACGCAGATGAAGCACACCAGCTACTACTATCATGAAACTATTAAAATGGCATTGGCATAACTTTATTTATTTTCAGCAGCTTTTTTTCGCTCAACAGAAATGCGGCGTTGGGAAGCATTTAATAAATAAAAGCAGGGTTAATAGTGACGTGATTCAAATGATGGATCTGCGACAGAGAAACTATAGGGGTTTTGGGAAACACTCACTACTATATCCTCCCCCCCCCAAACTATGCATATTCAGCGCAAGTTACTGTACGGCTTTGTTTGGGAAAGCACAGGTCCGCTGGTGCCGCGCGCCTCTTTCTCTGGGCCGAAGCGAGATGATTTTAAAAATATTAAAGATATAGATTAATTAATTATTCAGCAAAATTGACATTTATTTCATATTTCACTATGCATTTCATCTGATAGGCTAATCTTTATAGCTTAATTAAACACATATTGTCAAAACCCACACGTGTATGAAAATGAAAATGGCATTTGTTATTATTAGACTCCGATTTGTTATTTGTTGCCTAGGCTATTTTCACATTTGAGGTGCTTTATTGGCATGACAAATAACTGTACATTCGTATTGCCAAAGCAGTGCAGCGTCACTGCGTACAAAGACAGTGCAAAAAGGGCAGTAGTGCGAACAATTATGGATATAACATATAATAAAGAAAATAAAATAAAAAAATTGAATAATAAAAATAAAAATAGAATCATGATAAAGGTAATGATAGTAGCCTATTATCAAAAGTAAGTCCACAAATAAAGAGTTCGAGTATTTGTGTGTTGGAGACAGTGGAGCGGGTATTGTTAGTTGAACGCACAACGCGCTCTGTGCTGGACTTTACACCTGCTTTGATCTGGTGCAGGCATAAATGCGCATGCGGTGGAGGCGCACTCTAAACTCACACTGGAGAAAACTGGACTAGTGGATATCACAAAGACACACAGTTTAATTTATTTCATGTTTTGCTTAACTAATTCTTTGAATAAAACTATTGAGCTATAAAGGGGAAAAACGCAGAAGAAATTTCCCGTTACATTAATTTTAGCACAGCTGCCATTCATTTTCACATTAGTTTTTGAGTTAGGGATTAATATTAAAGTAGCCTAGTAAAAATGTCTATACCATAAATAATATTATAATTTATTATATCCATTATTATTATTATTATTAATATTTTAATTATTATTATTAAGCTATACAATTGACAAAACGCAGAACAAAATATTTGCTTTCATTTTGGCATAGCTAAAGCACACGTTTACAGTTATGTAAAAAAACATCCCCTTCTACAGCAGCAGTCAATTTAGGACACTTAAAAATGTCTTTTGCGTTTAAAGATGATCGACCTGCGAAGTTATGTTTACAGTGTTGTAAAAGAAAAAGGTAGGCTATTTAGTGCGTGTGGATTTACCGCGGATCCACCTCTTGCGCTGCAGGCTGAATAATATAGGTAGACATGGCTTTCTGTTTGGCTACACACAAGTAACACATTAATTTTAGAAACTATTTTTAAACGGCATTTAACATTTAAATTTATTTTTTAATTTAATGTAACATTTAAATATAATTTAATTTAAAACATTTATTTTTTCCTTACTGATTTTGGTTGAGTAATAAAGCGTGATGACTCAGATATGATCTAGTTTAGCTTGCATGTGTGGGCATATTTTGACGTCTTTACCTAAAACTTTACACATTTATAATGTTTAAAATAAAACGGAAAGAAATAAGGAGACTAGCATAATTTAAACCACTTGTTTGGTGCTTAACATTATCTTTCTGCATTAATGTAAACGGTATCGTTGCCTTCATTAATAAAATCGGTAATAGCAAAACTGCATATTATTATTACTATAAAAAGTAGGACTATATCGGTAATGCAAAGTAATGAATTAATAAATAGCCTAAATAAAAGGAACAAGAAAGGACCAAATTCAGTCGTCAAGTGCAATGGGATTGCGCCCTTGCGCCCTCAGTTATGATATCCTGCCGCCGGGCCTGCTATAGCGAAACTTTATTGTTTGAGAAGAAACAAAAGCGGAAACTGTGGATGAAAACCTGGCTGGGAAGATGGTGACAACATGAATTTTCTGTTCTTCAACGAGAAAAAAAATCGCAGACAGGACACAATGACGCCGTTTATTATACAACGCAGGTCGTGTTTACGATCATTAATATTAACAACTAACATTAATATCATATCAATAACTCCTCTTGCTTTAGACTTTTGCTTTTTATTGCATGTATAGGGTACGAATCAGATTATGAAGAATGATTAAGAGCATGCTTTTCCTTCATTGCATCCTTTCCGTAAGGTGTTTTATTTATTTTTTTATTTAATTTATTTATTTATAATTTTTTAAAATAATGATGACAATATTTACTGTCTAAACATTCCTCGGTATACTACCAACAAATTACGCCCCTGTACCCAAGTAGCCTACCTAAGTTAATTTACATTTCATGTAAAATTAAGAAATAAAAAAAGACCAAAGTATTATGCTAAATATTCGTACAAACGAACATGTTTGTTTTTTAACTTTCGTTGATAAAACAACACAATACAGCCTAGGTTAGTTAAAAAATAAATAACTTTAACTGCTTGAAACAGTAAACGTTACATTTTAGAAACTTCTCAAATACTAATCAATAATAATATAAATAGTAACGAAGAACAAAAATATTAGCCTATAGGCTTGTAACAACACAAGTCAGATGTTGGAAAAAAAACTGCGTCTCTCTGCCTTTTTTTCTATTCATATTTTAAATTATTTGCCAGAAAAACTAACATGTTGACTTTGTTCGGTTTAAGCGGAGACTTATTTGAGATTACAATGTTTCCAGCAGCACTGAGACTGTGTGCCTGTAGCCCATACAGATACTTTTTCGCAACCGTGGCAAAGAGAGTATCTTGCTCTGCCGCCTGCATTTCTCGGAAACCAGCTCTACATTGTGGATCGGCGCGTTCTCAACTACCAAATATGCTGCTCCATTTCTCATCAACGTCTACTATTTATCAGTTTCTCTTTTGTATTTGCCCATTTTTGAAAAAGCCTCTCTACCATACCTGGCTGACTAGCTGGGCATTTGCGTTCAGTAGATGACACCGGAGCTGGCTCCGCATGTCATGGCTGGGTGACATTACCACAGATGGCTATGGAGGTTCGACGTGTTTGTCCATTTAACACTTATTTTTCTAAACAAGCCCTACAAATAGCTTCATCCTAATTATTGATTCGCCTTACTCGTTCGCCACAAATCCAAAATGTTTCCAGATTGGCGATGTAATATAAGTTTTCCAGCAAGGTTCATGGCTGAACTTGAACTTGCTGTATCACGTCTAAGTTAACGTTATGTTCATAAATGTATAGGCTATTTGGCAACAAAACAGAAAATGTGTGTTCTAGAGTGATTGTCGTCACGGTGACCGTCACAGCCCTTACATATGACATTGCATACATTTGCATACATGTTTTAAGCTATAAAATGAAAGCCTCAGTTTGGTGCGGAGTTATTATTATACAAAAATCAAGAAAATCTTTGGATTTGTTTGATTCGTAGATTGTAGGCTATTTTAAAAGCTGATATTATATAAGAACTATTAATAACTGTAATTTTCAAAAAATAAAAAAATAAATAAAAAAGGGGTTTGTTGGTTGTAGCCCACCCTAAATCATCAACAGCCTGCTTTTTTTAAGTTTATGAAGCGGCTCCATACAGCACAGAGGTGATCTGCATCAGCGCTGGTTATTGTCAACACTGTGTGAAATTGTGACGAGAAATATCCTTCTTTCATTTTGCTTCTTTGGCAAAATGTGTCTGTAGAAACGTGTGTTTGCATGTGTTACCATCCCAAGAGTTAACAAATATTTGTTGTACATTTAGGGGCCGATCACAAAGCGCACGCCTTTACGTTGCAAAAACGCGCGACGTACCGCGCTGCCTTTTATGGTTGACAAGAAAAAAATAAGCCTCTTTTGTATGTCACTAGAAAACGACTGAATTAGCTGGTGTGCGCGAGTCGAGTTGCTGTCGATGTTATAATTGTAATTTTAATAATATTGTGATATTTAAGATCTATAAATACAGCTCTGGATAACTTGAAACAGCGACCACAAGTCTCTCCTGAGTCTTTAAAAGTTTATCGCACTCACATTGACAACCCAAACCCCGCTGTCACCTCAACAGAAAGCCTGCAGTGCTTTCATTTGACTGAACAATGAAACAGAGGTAACACGCTTTTTCCTCTCGAGCACACAGCGCGCAACGGCAAAACTTAAAGCGCGCTGAGCAAGCATAAGCAGAGCATAAAACACTGGCGGCAGTCAGTAAACCATTAAACAGATGCCCCGTATGCAGCCAAACTTTAAAAATGTATAAAGCATATTTTAATCGTTTAACTGATACCATTCATCAGTTACAAACGCACCCTTTCGGTTATTGCTTAATCAGTTATTTTGAGCATCCCCAACTAAACCGCATGTGCAAGCTCTATTTTTTTTTTCTCTCACGGCCACACGCTGGAGATCCGGCATGGTGCCGGAATACTTTAAGCCCTGGTAAGATCATGTTTATCACTATAAGAAAACGAAATCAAAATTATATTTTAATTGAACACATCTGATCACATAAGGTACGCACAGAAAAGTCTGTTTAGTGTTGTGAAAAGGCAAAGCTGAATATCTGTGGTTAAACTGCCACCCAGCGGTCAAAAGCTGCTGGCGCATCAAGTACCGCCGTCGCCGCGGTATGAATGGCGGCATAAGGAACACATTGAAGTAGTAACATCTGTATGTTAGAGGCAACCTCATCTACGTTGATGACATCCTTAATGAAAGTACCACCATGTCTGGCCACTCAAAGGAGACAGACCATGTCCTACAACAGTTGACTGTGGCCAGCGCAAAGACTACCGCCTAGCAAGGTCTCCGAACTGAGCAGCTCCCTAAGTGGGTGCAACTACTCCAGACATGTCATTAAAGGGTCACGAAACACCAAAACACATTTTTTGAGCTGTTGACAGTCGTATATGTGTCCCACACTGCTAAAACACTATTAGGAAACCTATATTTCACTAAAAAGTGTAAATTGGTTGTTTTTGTGTTATTTCAAGCAAATCCGTACTTCCTGTTTGAAACGAATTTTTGAAGCTGCGTCACGGTCATGACATAATAGCCTGTATTCCAGCGTGCAGACTGGACGTCTGTGCCAGAGTGAGTCTTATTACGTCTTACAGTGTGTTGCATTAATGCATGAGTAAGGCTTGGTTGAAACCAATCAGCGCGCTCTATTGTGCAACTTCATTAATATTCATTAGTGTCATCGTGTTTATGCCACAGTGACGCCACGTTGTGTTGGCAAAACATGCGTGAAGTGTTGCTTTTATAGTTTGCTGCCATTAAGTTTCGCCCAAATAGACACTCCCACACCATCCCACTTTAGTTCCACCGACACTCCCCCCTAAACAGAGCTGGACACGCCCACTTTTCTGACTTTTTCCAAAGTAGAGGTGTGAAAACACCCTGCTGAAACAAGGGGGTTTCATGGCCCTTTAAGAACTTTTCAAAGACTTCTAGACCCGTGACCACCCTGTTCAAAAAGGGCTGTCTTTCTGTTTGACGAAAGGTCAACAGCTGGCAACGACTGAATTGAGACAACGTCTGGGCATATGCAAGTAAAACACTCCTTACGCCAGAAGGCAAATACCAAGACTGTACAACTGACAGACCATCTGCGATGCCGTAGTGGATGAACCCCAGCCACCTCTGCTAACCTGGCATTCAAGTACTCCAAGTACTGGGATGAGAATGCGTGCCAAGGTATGCCCACAGCCCTTGTCGATGGATGCTCCCACAAACATCGCAGTATGCAGAAATGGCAGTCATCATTGTAACCGTTAAAAGCACAGCAGCCTATGAAATCAGAGTACACTTAGCTGCACAGACTCCAACTCGCTAGACTCTGTTTCACGTTCCACCTCCCAGGGTGGAAACAAAGGGCTTCAGAACTACCACAAGCCCGTGAAATATCAACACTTTTTCTTTTTTCCCAAGTAGGCGACCACAACACTGACAACCAAATCATGGTCGTCTACGGAAAAAAGATTAAACAGTTCAAACTTTCAGGCACTGACAAGGACCTGAATGACTGGACAGATGCCCTTACCAAGAAGGCGCATCACACGGTGGACCATAGTCACCACCCAGCCAAAACCCCGAGATCTGGCAGCTGTAACTGGCAGCCAAAAACCCTGCCTAACCGAACACAGTTGCCACACCCAATCTCACCAGCCCGACAAATGTCGACAAACGACATTGCGAACTCGTAGGCGTCTGACTCCTCATGTCAGACCAGTTTTATTTTTACTTTTACTTTGTCTCTTGTTTTGATTTTGTTTTCACCACCACTCACCCCACCTACCACCCGATCCTTCTGTCTGACCTCAGCTTCATAGCAGATGTCACTCAACACCTCCTACATCCTAAAAAAACAGGTGCGTGTGAATCATTTTTGGGTTGTCCCTGAAGACCCCACGACACCACAGTTCATGCTGCCTCAGAGCCAGAGGGGGGTAATGCTAATGTACTGACCCAGCACACAGCAAAACATGCCCAGGGCGCTGATTCACCGAGCACCACAGCAACACAGAGAAACCATCCTCTCATGATCAGACACCCAGATGGATCGGGCGGGACACTTCCATGGGCTCACAAGGAGCAACAATTTTTTTTTTTGTGTGTGTCTTTCTCTCCTTGGCTTACTCTTCATCTTGAACTCATAGGCCTGTACACCAAGTGGGTAGAGTGTCTCTCAGCACCGATGAAACAGCCCAGTTCATGGCATATCTTCTGATGATGTAAACAACTTGGACCGAGGCACCCCCCTGCACCACCAACATCACACAGGAAGTGCAAAGACTCCTGGTTGTATACGCTCAGCTGCATAGCAGCCAACCCTCAAACCTACGTATCACAACCAGAGTAACAAACACTTGGCCACAAGCCAGGAGAGGGGGTAGAGACCCTGCAACCGGTGTCACAGTGAAATGCCCAGCCAAGCACAGTCATCACAGACACCACCTACTCTCTCCCCTGTTCCCTCTCTCTTTCTTCCTTTTCTACACAGGATACAGCCATGACCCTGTATCTCAGTCTCACCAGAGGACCACTGCAACCTCACAACTATACTCATGTATCACTCATCTCTGGAAAACTCTGGAACAACTACCAGTCCGTGCCTCCCAACAGCAGGGAAGCACACATTAACAAGGGCTTCGCCATTCAATAAGATGCAAGCACCAGTGGACAAGCGCACCGCTGACCTTCCCCTAAAAGCTTTCCTGCATAAAACCAGGAAGAGGGAAGAGCATAAAGAAACCAGGTCAACACTGCTTGAGTCTAAGCCACGACTCGTCGACCCAGCAACGGAGGTCGAAGGAAACTCAACCCAACCCATCCTGTACGTCAAGTTAGATCTCAACCAATGAGGTTTTCTTCAAACCTCCTTCGTTGCGAAGGGGGGATATTTGTAGCGTACAGTCCAAAGATAAAATTACTTATTGATTTTATCACGGAGTATTTCGCATGGGTTTTACGACTCCTGGCTCCAAGAGATTTGGATTTTCGCGACAGCTTAGGTTATCCAGGGAGACTGGAGAGATAAGCCTGGAGCTTCATTCCTTTCTTACACGCACACACACACCTCCCTACACCCACAAGGACACTAGTCAAAAGAGAAATTGACTGAGAAATCAGGGACCAGCACAGAACTAAAATGTTATGTTTGCAAACTTTGTATCTCATTTCTGACCTTTCCTACCTGTACAACCCCTCCAGGAATTGAGTTTGACACCCCTGCTTTAGGCCTTTTTAAAGCATAAATAATGTGAGGATGTGAAAAATGATGTTGATGTACTTTTAAACCCCCCATGTTTGGTACCGATGAGTTTCTACTGACATTTTACAACACATGATGATGCATAGAGCAAGATCATAACTCGCATTGCTTTATTCTTTAATTTCCTGCATTAAATGCCTCTCCGCATGCTTTGGGCGGACACTCAAATTTGCATACGAGCAGCCTCGAGACAAAGGAAGGTTCGCGCTCAAACTTTGCCCTGAAATCAAGAATGCTGAACGGGTGTCACGTGACCCGCAGGTATAACCAGACTTCTACCCAACATCAGAGCAGAGTAGTCCGAACAAAGAACCCATCAAAAGGTGGCCCCTTTGGAGGGCCACGCGGCTCTTCTACGACGCATGGACTTTTCCTGACACGCTTTTCTTATTTTCCGGCAAAGTAAACTCAGTTTAAAGTTTGCGATCGCGTTCCTCAGAACTGTATTACAAACTCAACGCATCAAGAAGGACATCAAAGGATTTTCCATCACGACAGAAGAGAGACTCGCATAACGAGAGAGACCTCCCGACATGAAAGTCTGGGTACTTTTGGTTATGCGATTAAGCTGTGCCCCTTTTATCAAAAAAAGGTGTTTTTGTTTTTATAATCTTGGTGATCCTTAATGGTGCGTGTGGAACTGAAAGTTTTGTAGCTCTTTTATCTGAAATCTCTATTTCCTCGCTTTACTATTTCTCTTTGTTGTTACACGTTCTATAGACCCGATATCTCCACGTGGTTTACCTTTGTTTTATGTTTAATGTATGTTTGTGCCAATATTTGTTTTATTTTTTTTGTAACAATATTATTGTTTTAGTCTATAAATCCTATTATAATCAAGTGAATTGTATTGTTTGCCCCACGAGAAAATGTCACTGAAATACAGATTCCCCTGCGTAGCTGTTTGTGAATGATTAATCTACTTCACAAGAAGTAGCAATTAAATTCCCTTTTTCTAAATAAATAGATCATTGCCGTGGCCGCTCGGAAGAGGGCTCTAGTTATGTTTGTTTGGTCAAGTTAACAATAAATTGATCCAGAATATTAATGATTAATAATAATTCGTTATTGTTGATAATTAATATTCATAATCTGAGAGTCCGCTCGGTCGAGCGGGCATGATCAAATACAATCATATGTTTGTTTGACCAGATTGACTGAAGCTTAAGCCGGAATATTAATAATTAGGAATAAACCGTCATTGTTGATTATTAATATCCATAAAATGAGCTAATTTCTGTTACAATGAACTGCCAATTACTTGACAGATTCCTGCATTTTAAATTTTAGGTGGTTTGTGTAATGTGTTTTGTTTTTGGTAAAATAAATACTAATAGCACCTTAAGTGATTTTCAACCAATTCCAATGTCTTGTCCCAATAATTGTATTTAGATTTAATTGTTTAAAATGATATTTAAAAAAAAAAAAAAAGGTTTTTTATTTACTAGCTAATAATCTTATCATTATCTATAAACTGAAACCTCTGAATCTAATTAGAGGAGCCTGATAGAAAATGCTCGTTTACAAGAAAAGACATCAGATAGATTTAGAAGTTTTTGCATCTGAACTCTTCATATATATATGGGATAAATTATTATGGGTGTAATGATACCCATATTTGTACTGAACCATTTGGTACAAGACTTTTGGTTCGGTACGCATTACAAACCGAACGATTCAATTCAGACTAATATCTAAAAAGATAAAAAGGAATAAATACAAAATATTATGTTTTCAGTGCAACAACGCTCAACATGACATCCTAAATGACGTGGCAGACAACATGCTGCCTTCTCACTGTCATGTTAAACAGTAGAACATCGCTTTTGAACTCAGAATATCACTTTTATTAAAGCATGCACTCATTAGCTTCTGTGTCAACCTGCTCATGTTGGCTCCGCCCCTGTTGCCCCAACAACCCTGAACCCCAGACACAAAACAGCCAACTTCCAAACACTACTCCAGGCACGCGCCGCACTAGCTCGGAAAATGGCTAGTAGCGTTAATGTAATTCCAGACATCCCAAGTCTCCTGGAAGTTTCGGGAGACTCCTGGATGCCTGCAAATGGAAATCTCGCATCTCTCCCCGCTCCTTAAATACGTCACACACCCCTCTCCACCGCATCCCTCCCAGCTCTTCAGGTTCGTTGGGCACAACTCACCCCCGCCGCACAGGTACATCAAACGCACACGCCTTCACCCCTCTTCAGATAAGTCGCGCACCATCACTGCAACCAAGAGAGTGGTGGAAAAAAAACATCTGAGAGATCTTAATTGGTAGTGGAAATTTCGGGTATTAAGAAATTGTTAATTGTAATGGAGCCCCGTTACATTATTCCTTGATGAGCCCATTTCAGTCAGATAATTCTTGCTTTCAGATCCACTAAAATGGCAGGTGACAGTCAAATCAAGCAGATCTGTCTGAAGAAAAGGTGGACACTCATCTTTCTGAAAAAAAAAAAAACTTAAAAATGGATTGAAATGAAATTGTTCTTTTCTTTTTATTTGTTTAACTACTACGATATTACATTTGTTTTTTTATAAGCAGCTTTTTGAGTATAAAGAAGGATTTGCCTTGTTTGCTGCAAAGCAGAAACCTCAGAAGTATAGCTCTATCACTGTTTAAAGTTAAAGGAAAAAAAAAAAACAAGATCATACTTTTATGACATTAGTTTTATTACATTAAAAAAATTAAAATCAGAGAAATCCTCTGGCTTTTTTATTTTTATTTTTGCTGTATCAAAAACATACCGAACCGTGACACCTCTGTGTCGTATTAAACCAAACCTTAATTTTTGTGAACCGTTACACCCCTAATATATATATATATATATATATATATATATATATATATATATATATATATATGTAACTACATTTAATATGATTTTGAATGTGTTTTTTTTTTTTATTAATTAATTAATTTATTTTATTTATTTATTTTTAAGTTTTATTTGATATTTTCCCCCAACATATTATTTTTGGGTGTGTTAATTATTGGCTTATGATCTTAAGTTTTTTTGTTAGATTAGTAACAATTTTGGATTTGGTACTAACTAATCTAATGTATATGGACTAATATATTATTGCAAATCATCCTTTCTAAAATATAAATTGAAAAGAGATGTATGTGAAGGGTGTGCTCATTTTTGCTGAGTGTATGTGTGTGTTGGTTTATAAACTGTATAGTGATAAACTGCATTTTAACATAAACTGTTTATGTTTCAATCTGCTTATGTTTCTGTTACATGTCATATCTGCTCTGTTTGCTTTGACTGGCTGGAATCAGCAGGCTATTTTTAGCACTATTCCCATGACAATAGAATGAAACTCCTTAACGCAATGCTCTTATGCAGCCAGTCTTTTTTTGTGATATGACCAAATAGATGACTGAACCAATCAATTATTTAATCAGTCCTCTGCATAATAAATTGTGAGAAACAATAACAGGAGATCCACAATTCCCCTCCAGAGGTCTCAGGTATCATGCAATTGTCCATCTGTTTCCATAGTTACAAGAACTCTGTGGTAGCATCAGCATGCATTGCCATGAAATTGTCACAAAAGCAGAATGGATTTGAAGGCCCTGGAAAAGCCACAGATTAAATCCCAGTTATGTCAGTGGCATCCAGAGGAGAAGTTGTCCTTTGGAGCACACAGATCAGAGTGTAAGCTGAAATGTATACTGCATTGCATCTACAGGGGATAGACAATGAAACAGAGTCACCTGGTTTTAGCCACAATAATTCATTAGTATGGTGAAGTGCCCCTTTTGCGGCCTTTACAGGATCAATTTGTCTTGGGAATGACAGATACACTGCACAGTGGCCGGAGGGATTTTGAGCCATTCTTTTCGCAGATTAGTGGCCAGTTCACTACGTGATCCTGGTGGAGGAAAACGCTCCAAAATGGTTTGGCAGTCCTTTGCAATGATGCACCCATCTAGCACAAGCATTGGGCCTAGAGAATGCCATGATATGATAGCCCAACAGTACATTATATACACAACAGTATGTAATAGACAATAACGATAAAAGCACAATAACTAAAAAATGTTGTTTATTAGTAGAAATTCAGCGTAAGAATGATTCTTAACATTTTTGTTGGAATTTTGTCATATTTAACTGATAACCATCATCATGTCTGATAGACCAAGTAAAATGTTTGTTGAAGAAACAATTCCTTGTGCTTTGGCATTTTTTAACCCTTATAAGGGTTGGGAGACAACATGCTGATGGTCGGCCTTTGAGCTTTGATGTTTCGTCGGTCAGGCTAGTTTGTTTGGTTGTGTGCCACACATCGGCTCTTGTTGGGTTAACATTGGAACTTGTTGGTCAAATTTAGTATGTCAAATCTGTGTCTGTCCATCATCTAAAGAGAGCAATCTGACTGGTCATTCAGCAACAAATCATTGCATGAGTGTGATGTCGTAAAGTGATAAAGCAAGTAAACAATTCAAGCCAAGAAGAATCACAAAGACGCCAGCTGTAATTTTACTACATTTCTCAAATATTTGCAAACGATGTTGATAATTAGTTTGTCAGATATATTTGCATGAGTGAATCCCTCCATGGGGAGTGACAATGGTACTAAATGCAGCTTTGTTAATGCTTTGTCTGCGCACACTGTAAGTTCAGTTTCCTGTAGCATAGTGAGAAAACAGATTAATGCACCCAACATAAAGACATGGTTTCTTGTGCAGATGCAGAATGCGGATCTCATTTCAGTCTGCTTTCCTCCATTTGTTGTGTTTACATGCAGCATTTGGTCCAGACATGATCCAACGCGAGGTGACAACACAATTGGGTTTTGTTTGTGCTAGTTGTTTGGTGCCGCCTTGGTGTGTTCCGGTCCTTAGTCTGTTTAAATCAAACCTGTACTGGATGTATTTCCTTGGCAACACTATAGGCCAGCGTATGGAAAAACAGGCATAATTTCTTCTTTGGGTCTAGGCGAAGGAGGTTGCACTTTTTTTTCCTCTCCCTCCCATATCACCCCTGGCTGGCTCTTCTTGTCTCACCTTATTCTATCTCTGAGGCTCTACATGCCCTGCTCTCTAAACAAATAATAAATTATGGATTTAATCAACTGGTCTCTGAACACAATTGACACCATCTTCACAAAGAGAAATTTGGGTTTGGGGGAACCAAAATGTCCTACGGGGATGTTTACAGCTGGATACAAGATGCAGTGGCGGTCCTCTGGCCCCCCTAAATTTAGACGCGTATTTTTGTGTCAAAACGCCACGAAGAAGCGAGATCAGCCATCGGTGGCGCGCGCTCTCAGTGGCGCGCGCAGTCGTATGGCGCACACTCGCTCTCTCTGCTTTTGCACGTTTTCTCTAGCTCTCTCTGTCAGTGTGTGTAACGGTGCTGCGCACTTCAGTTCCCCGCATTCGTAAGAAGTTAATCCCCAAATTGACACGTAATAAAAATTCTCAACTTCAGTCATGTTCATGTTGTGAAACACTATCAAAATGTCCACTGATGATTATATTAGACTTCTGTTTTTAATAGCAATTTCAAAACTTTTAATAGAGGAAGTGCTCGGCTATGCAGAGGTATTAATAATCAGAAATTGAGAGTACATAGTTTTACCTTCGGAAATGCAGTCTTAAACTTACAAACGGTTGGCAAGTACCGGATAACAGATGAAACACATTGATCCAGTTTAGTTTTCAGTCACCCTCATGTAAAGGTAATATTCAACTCGTTTAGTTTTTGTCATGACTGTGTTTGTCCACCAGATGCCACTGTAGTTCACCAGCAACCACCAGCAGACTACAGTGGCTTTAAGACTACATTTCCATACATTCTTTCGCACACACACCCGGTCTGTCATCTACACTGATTTACAACCACAGCTGTCTCCGTTCTCCGTTGATTACCTGGACTATACACTGGCGATCAAAATTAGAGAACAATGTATAAATAATTGAACAATTCTGAAATAATGTCATTTTCACTGCTCAAGAGTTGAAGGATTTTTTGTCCCGTCTATACTATGCTACCAGAACACCTTTTCCCCAAAATAACAAAGACATTTCGACTAAAAACATTATTTTGCAGAAAACACACTGATCAAAATTAGAGAACAACAATGACTGTAGCATGGAAAAAGATTACAGCTAAATTTTCTGAAGGTTACAACAGTCAGCAATTAGTAGGAAGTGTACAGGCCTCTGCTCTGAATGACTTCAGCACATCTGTGGCCACAAGACAGCACTAGTCTCTCACACTGCTCTGGCGTGATTTTGGCCCACTCTTCTTCCAGTCTTCTCGACAGTTCAGTTACTGTAATGAGTTTCTTGGCCATAACTTTGTCACCAAAGATTTTTCAGAGGTTCTCTATTGGGTTGAGTTCAGGACTCTGGGCAGACCATGTCACTATTTCAATGTTTTCAGTTTCAAGGAACTGCTTTACCCATTTTGCTGTGTGACATGGCTCGTTTTCCTGCATGAACACTGCGGGCTGATTGGGTAATAAACGCAGGGAAGCAACCATATGTTGTTGAAGAAGGTTCTGATAAACATTTGTATTCACTCTGCCATATACATGTAGAGGCCCAACTCCTGCTGCAAAAAACATGCCCCAAACCATGACACTTCCTCCTCCACTTTTTACTGACTTCTTTATACACTTTGGGTTCAGTCTTTTTCCAGTTTGTCGTCGAACATAATGTTTTCCATCCGACCCAAATAAATTAAACTTGCTTTCATAACTGAAGTGAACTTAGGAGCAGTTCTCCTCCGTCCACACAACATGCTCCTCAGCAAAGCTTAGTCTAGCCTTTTGATTCTTTCTGCTAATGAGAGGTTTGGTCACTGCAGAGTGGGCTTTTAGTCCAAATGCTCTTAAACGTCGAGACACTGTATGAAGAGACAGATCTTTACCCTGTTCAATGCTGAACTGGTGAGCAGTTCCAGCTGTAGTGTAAAAAAGATTGCCCATTGAGATCCTCCGCAGTATCCTGTCATCTCTTCTGTGGATGACCAGCCTTCTTGAGGGACTTGAATGAGTTGTGATGTTGTGAAGATTTAGTATTCTTGAAATCACAGATTTGGAACGACCAACTTGTCTTGCTATGGCTGATAGGGTCATCCCTTTGGCCTTCATCTGGACAACCTGCTGCCGAAGGCTTTCAGTCACTTTAGAATGGCCCACCATCTTGCAGACTCAGTGAAACTGGAAGTTAGGCTGCCAGGTAAATAGGGGTTGACAGATAATGAAGGGAATTAGCACCAGATTCCAGATTGACACCAATAACTGAGTATTTGAAAGTGTTCTCTAATTTTGATCAGTGTGTTTTCTGCAAAATAATGGTTTTTGTTAAAATGCTTTTGTTATTTTGGGGAAGAGATGTTCTGGTAGCATGGTATAGGTGGGACAAAAAATCCTTTAACTGCTGAGCAGTGAAGATGACATTATTTCAGAATTGTTCAATTATTTATACATTGTTCTCTAATTTTGATCGCTTGTGTATGTTCAGTCATTCCTCCTCTGTTTGTCAGTTGGTCGTTGTCGTTCCTGTTATTATGTTCCCTGATTCCAGTTTATATCCTGTTCTTGTGGTAAAGTCTAGTTCTAGTTTAGTCTGTTTGAGTTCTTAGTTTGTTTGTTTACTTTGTTACTTTGATTTTTGGATTTTTGTCACTGTTGCTGCACTCTCACATTAAAAGATCTGCACTTGGATTCTTCACAAGTTTTTGTTCCTGTTATTGATCACCCTAACGTGACAGAACGACCAACTCATAAATGAATCCAGCAGATAATGTGATTGTGCTGCTAAAACAATGTAACCACTCTATCGAGCGTTACGTTAAGGAGTTTTTGGAGCTAGCCCCAAAGAGCTCCTACAGCGATCTGCTGCTTAGATGTTCTTTTGGGGAGGACTTTTGGAACCAGTCCGCTCCCTCATGCCACCGTATGAGGATGACTGGAACCTTTATCGGTTCATCGAGGCAGCTCCTTTGATCTCAGGCTCTCCCCTCTCTGTTGCTTTGAAGGAGGAGAACCCTCAGGAGGGAGGCCTGAGATGTGAGCAACAGAGAGGGATATTTTTGGGGCCGGCAGATTTATCCAAGGGAAGGAGAAGAGAGGGTGGATTGGAGTTGCGGACTTATCCACGTCGGCCTGTCCAAAGACCACCCCTATCGGAGCCTCTGGAGAGTCTTCTGGAGCTGTGTGAAACCCCAGTGTCTGCTCCAGTCCCACAATGCCCGCCAGTGTAAGCTCCAGCTCCAGAGCAAGCTCCCTCTCCTGATGACAACGCTTACCCTTCTCAAACCACCAGACGAAGAAGGCGTAGGAAGAGGACTGCCCATGTCCCAGAGCTCCCGCCAGTGTCGGCTCCAGCCCCAGAGTGCCCGACAGTGTCGGCTCCAGCCCCAGAGCGCCCGGCAGTGTCGGCTCCAGCCCCAGAGCGCCCGGCAGTGTCGGCTCCAGCCCCAGAGCGCCTGGCAGTGTCGGCTCCAGCCCCAGAGCGCCCGGCAGTGTCGGCTCCAGCCCCAGAGCGCACTACATTGCCGGTTCCAGTCCGGTCCCTGGCCCTGCCGGCGCCACCCAGGCTCCTCGCTCTGCCGGTCCCAGCCCGGCTCCTGGCATTACCAACGCCTCCCAGATGTCTTGCCCTGCCGGCCCCACCCAGGCTCCTCGCCCTGCCGGCGCCACCCAGGCTCCTCGCCCTGCCGGTCCCAGCCCGGCTCCTGGCATTACCAACGCCATCCAGACGTCTTGCCCTGCCGGCACCTCCCAGACGTCTTGCCCTGCCGACCCCAGCCCGACTCCTTGCTCTGCAGACCCCAGCCCGGCTCCTTGCTCTGCCGACCCCAGCCCGGCTCCTTGCTCTGCTGACCCCAGCCCGGCTCCTTGCTCTGCCGACCCCAGCCCGGCTCCTTGCTCTGCCGACTCCAGCCCGGCTCCTTGCTCTGCCGACTCCAGCCCTGCTCCTTGTACTGCCGACCCCAGCCCGGCTCCTTGCTCTGCCGACTCCAGTCCCGCCGCCTCCAGTCCCGCCGCCTTCAGTCCCGCTGCCTCCAGTCCCACCGCCTCCAGTCCAGCCGCCTCCAGTCCCGCCGGCTCCTGTCCAGTTGCCTCTCCAGCCGGCTCTCCTAAAACCCCCTTCCTTGTGTCTCCTGCATGATCATCCATGGGTCATCCCTCCCGCCCCTCCCTGGTGGTCCTTCCCACTGTTTGGGACTGATTCCCCGGCTGCACCCTGGCTTCCTGCTGGGGAGCCTGACCCACGGACCTATTCTGGTCTGACCCTCCCATCCCTCCCCTTGTTCCTGCTCTGCTCCGCTGCCCCCTCCACCCATCGGGACTGTTGTGGGAGCGTCTGGTAGCCGCTCTTTAGAGAGGGGGTAATGTCATGACTGTGTTTGTCCACCAGATGCCACTGTAGCTCGCCAGCAACCACCAGCGGACTACAGTGGCTTTAAGACTACATTTCCATACATTCTTTCGCACACACACCCGGTCTGTCATCTACACTGATTTACAACCACAGCTGTTTCTGTTCTCTGTTGATTACCTGGACTATATATTCAGTCATTCATCCTCTGTTTGTCAGTTGGTCGTTGTCGTTCCTGCTGGTATGTTCCCTGATTCCAGTTTATATCCTGTTCTTGTGCTAAAGTCTAGTTCTAGTTTAGTCTGTTTGAGTTCTTAGTTTGTTTGTTTATTTTGTTACTTTGTTACTTTGATTTTTGGATTTTTGTCACTGTTGCTGCACTCTCACAATAAAAGATCTGCACTTGGATTCTTCACCCGTTTTTGTTCTTGTTTTTGATCACGCTAACGTGACAGTTTTGCCTTCATTCGTTTTTGATTTCAGTCAGTCGTGACATAAAGCACGAGTCTTCAACACATGATTTATTACAACACGTTTTTAAACATAATAGTTTAACTAACTCATTTCTAATAACTACTTTTTTATCTTTCCCATAGTAACAGTCAGTGCAGAACATTTTACTAGTTATTTAGCAAGATAGTTGTATTCAGACAAAGTCCCTTTAAGTACTCTATAGTCTTTGATTCAGATTAAATTGTAATTTAAAGTTAACTAGGAAAGTTGGAATAATTTGTCAAGTTATTGTATAACTGGTTTGTTGTGTAGACAATCAGTAAAATATACAGTAAATATTTCTTAAGGAAGCTAATAACACTGACTTAATTTTTTTTTATTATCAAAACTGCTTTTATTCAAGAAATAAACTATAAGAAATAAGACTTATGACTCCAGAAGAATTATTTGTGTTTTATAGGAAATACTTTGAAAATCTCCTTGGTTTAATTTAGATCAGCGGGGAATCACAATTTTAAACTAATGGGAGACTTCAACTGCATCTGTTAAAGTTTACAGGTGTAAAAATGTACCTTGATGTACTTGAATTTTAGAAATGTATTATCCTACATTACAAAGTTACTTGTCAAATAAATGAACATGGAAGATTATTTCGAGTTTAAGTTATTTAATTAGCTTATTTATGAAGGGCAGCACAGTGGCGCAGTGGGTAGCACAATCGCCTCACAGCAAGAAGGTCTCTGATTCAAGCCCTGGCTGGGTCCATTGGCATTTCTGTGTGGAGTTTGCATGTTCTCCCTGTGTTGGTGTGGGTTTCCTCGGGGTGCTCCGGTTTCCCCCGCAGTCCAAAAACATGTGTTATAGGTGAATTGGTTAAGCTAAATTGTCGGTAGTGTATGGGTGTTTCCCAGTGATGGGTTGCAGCTGGAAGGGCATCCGCTGCATAAAATATATGCTGGATAAGTTAGTGGTTCATTCCGCTGTGGTGAACCCAGATTAATAAAGGGACTAAGCCGAAAAGAAAATTAATGAATAAATGTTTATCAAGACTGCAGAGTGATGCAAAAAAAAATGACTTCGAATAATTGTTTAAATAGTTTGTGATGTATGTTAAAGTGTACCCCCTAAAAGAACAAGTGCCCCCTGCCCGGCCCCCCCAGTCACTCTGGTCTAGAACCGCCACTGACAAGATGGACGGGTGGGAGAAGTGGGGCGTTGTGTGCATGGCTGCTCTCTCCCTGGAGCATATTGAATATATCTATCTATTCAGAACTTTGATGACATGGCTTCTGCTGATGGGCTTGGGCAGAGCCATGTGTTATCAACAATTGATGAAAGCGGTCAGTGCGGCTCAAAACCCCACCAACTTCCCAGCTGGATATAAAGAGGGGTGAGCAGAGTTGTTACAAACCAGACAGTGGCTATAGACTGCACATTGGAAAACACTGGGGTGCAACTAGCGGCTTTTACAACATAATTTAAACAGACCTGGGGCCTCATGTACAATGACTTGCGTTGAATTAATACTAAAACATTGCGTACGGACAGAGCTGTAAATGTCCGTACTCAGTAAAAAAAATCGGATGTATGAAACACTGCGTACAATGCCACGCATATTCTCTTTATACATCCGAATTAATGTGAAACTGAGGGCACGTGCGCAAAACTCGTCTCTGTCTCCTCCCCTGAATAAATATGGTAATGACTGCACTTTGACAAAACCAAATGAAAAAGCAATGGCAAAAGCAAGCAAGAAGAGAAACTTCATAGAATGTGAATTGGAGGTGCTCCTATCGGAGGTAGACCGGAGAAAAACTGTGTTATTTGCAAATTTGTCCTCCGGAACTAATAACAAAAGAGTACAATAGAGTGGGAGAGTTTAGCTGGCGCGGTTAACGCAGTGGGGTCTGAACATCGAAATAAAACATGATTAAAAAAATAAATGGTTCGATGTAAAGGTGCAGGTTAAGAGGAGAACAGCGATGCACCGTCAAAGTGTGGACCGAACAGCCAGGGGAACCGGGGATGCTGAACTAACTCCCTTTGTGGAGAGAGTTGCCTCAATTGTGGACGACACTTTACTGTCTGGAGTAGTTTCCGTGTCTGTGGGAGATACAGATGTAATAGAGGAACACTTTGTTAGGGCGGTATAGCAGCACCCCTTCACTCCTATCAAGGTAGCGTCACTGGCATTTCAGCTGCTCAATCGCCTGCTAACCGAGTGCGAGAATGGGCATCATTGTATCTGCGCTCTTGGTCAGTTTGTGGATAGTTGAGGGGGGTTAACAGCCACATCTTTAATAAACAATTGTGGTCTCCTCAAGTGCAGTCAAGGAATTACACTCTATAAAATAAAATACTTAGCTGGAATAATATCTTTAAATACATAACTTGTCACGGGTAGAAGAAGGAGTGAACTCAAGTGCAGAACACAAAGTGTTTATTAAGGAGAAAGTCTTTGCAAAGGAACAAAAAAAACCCAATCGGGTGAGTGCCGGGGGAGTGCCGTGGGAAAACAGTCCAGAAACAACGGGAGACTTGTTCACTGGCAGCCCTGGACACAAATATGGGGTGAGTAACAGACCGTTATACACACACACCAACGACAACAGACAGACAAACATGAAGGGAAATGATGTGATATAAATAGGAACAAAGGGATGAGAAACAGGTGGAGCGAATTACTCCGATGATCTGTGAATACTAGAAAAGCAGGTGACTGAAGGTAATCTGTAACATAGAACTGGAGAGAGTGAGAACACAAGGTACGGTGACATAACTCCCCAAGAAGCCACCCATCACGCACCCTGCCACCTTGGAGCCTCCTCGCTGTCTCTTTTTCCAAATTTGGACCCAACTCAGCACAGAGCTCCAAGAGGATAGCTGTTGGAAATCTGAAACGGCTAATAAGCCAGTCATCATCGTGGGCTAGAAAATCATTGTGATCCCAAAAAAATGCTGTAACAAATGTTCTTTGTGTGGGAAGAAGAAGACAGGGTCGGCGTTGAGGTAAGTAACAAATATTTTTATTTTCAGTCACAACTGCAAGGACAGCTCCCACTATGTGGCCGTCGTTCAGCTCTCTCTCCCGACTGTTCCTCCCGTTCTCCTTAAGACGGGTGTCTCTCCGGTCCAATCACTAGAATAAACAGGTGTTGCTTATTATTTCGGATTGGCCTGCTGATTAGCCGCCGGGCTCTGAGCATGCTCTCCCCCTTTATTGGGTATTCGATCATGCTTACCTCTCCACATACCCCCACCGCCCGCCTCAGGCCGGGGAGCGCCGACAATACCCGTCTCAGCGCCGACAATACCGCCCTCAGATGTTGCATATGCCGCTGCCAATCATTACTGTAAATGATGATGTCGTCTAAATAAGCAGCGGCATATGCTGCGTGAGGGCCGAGTATTTTGTCCATCAGGCGCTGGAACGTCGCCGGCGCCCCGAACAGCCCGAACGGAAGCGTCACAAATTGGTGCAATCCAAACGGCGTAGTGAAGGCTGTTTTTTCGCGGGATAATGGAGATAAGGGGATCTGCCAATAGCCCTTCGTTAAATCCAATGTCGAGTAATATCGAGCAGCACCTAACCGGTCGAGCAACTCGTCAATACGCGGCATTGGATAAGCGTCGAATTTCGACACAGCATTCACCTTGCGATAATCCACACAGAACCGGACCGAGCCGTCCGTCTTAGGTACCAAGACAATCGGGCTGGCCCAGTCGCTGTTGGATTCTTCTACTACTCCCATTTTCAACATATTATTCAATTCTTCCTGAATCACTTTTTTCTTGTGTTCAGGTAGGCGATACGGCCGGGTCCTAACGACCACGCCCGGTTCGGTCTCGATATGGTGCTGAATCAGGTTAGTACGACCGGGCAGGGGCGAAAACACGTCAGAGTATTCACGTTGGAGGTGCCGGATGTCGAGGAGCTGGCTCGCTGAGAGATGATCGCCCCCGGTGACCAGAGCGCTCGGCCGTTCTCGGCCGGAGCTCTCCGGCCCCAGGTCATCCTCGTTAGTAACAAGCGTAGCCAGCGCCACATCCTCCGGCTCCCTCCACTGCTTAAGCAGATTAATGTGATAAATCTGACGTGAGTCAGCCCTGTCCGAACGAACCACCTCGTAATCGAGATCACTGACTCGTCGTGTGACCACAAACGGCCCTTGCCACTTGGCGAGTAATTTAGAGCTGGAAGTGGGTAGCAGTACAAGTACTTTATCTCCCTGTGAAAATTTACGGAGTTTAGTGCCCTTATCATATCGCCTGCGTTGGTCATCCTGAGCCTTAAGCAAATTCTCTG
Source organism: Danio rerio (assembly GCF_052040795.2). Classification (NCBI taxonomy): domain Eukaryota; kingdom Metazoa; phylum Chordata; class Actinopteri; order Cypriniformes; family Danionidae; genus Danio; species Danio rerio. Next base: position 12,354,683 of record NC_141034.1, read on the forward strand.
TAGAGAGCCGCCCCAGTGTGTGGAGTTTTGCTCCAAGGTCCAGGATATATTGAATTTCATTCTTACTATTAGAAGGCTCGTCCTCCCAAGCCTCTCTAACAACATCCAAAACCCCTCTGGGCTGTCTGCCGTAGAGAAGCTCGAAGGGGGAAAACCCCGTGGAGGCTTGGGGAACCTCTCGCACAGCGAATAATAAGGGCTCCAACCACTTATCCCAATTTTTCACGTCCTCGTGAACGAATTTACGGATCATTGATTTAAGCGTGCGATTAAATCTTTCCACCAGCCCGTCTGTTTGTGGGTGATAGACGCTGGTGCGAATAGATTTAATGCCCAATAATCCATAAAGCTCGCGCATCGTGCGTGACATGAACGCGGTGCCTTGATCAGTGAGAATCTCCTTGGGGATTCCCACACGGGAGATGATGCGAAACAGCGCCTCCGCAACGCTCTTTGCTGAGATATTACGGAGCGCGACTGCTTCCGGGTATCGGGTTGCATAATCCACCAGAACTAATGCAAACCGATGCCCGCGTGCGGATCGCTCTAATGGCCCGATGAGATCCATACCAATTTTCTCGAAGGGGATCTCCATAATTGGTAAAGGGCGCAACGGCGCTTTTGGGGTGGCCGGCGGATTTACCAGCTGACATTCACTGCACGCAGCGCACCATCTGCTGACGTCACCGTGAATGCCCGGCCAAAAGAATCGGGTCATGAGGCGATTTAGTGTGGCCGCCTGACCTAAATGTCCGGCCATAGGATTAGAATGAGCCGCCTGAAAAAGCATTTCCCGGCGGCTCTTTGGTACTAATAACTGGGTTGTATCTTCTTTTGTCTGAGCGTCTTGGGTCACTCGATACACCCTATCATTAATAACCGCAAAATACGGATAGGAGAGGGGTCGATCAGGCTGGAGGATTTTCCCATCAATAACTTGCACTCTTTCGAGTGCATGTTTTAGTGTATCATCACGCGACTGCTCCAGGGGAAAGTCTTTACACCGGGAAATTCCCAGCCCTTCCCCTGAGTCAGCGCGTAACGTCACTGCTTGGGATTCCCCCAGCTGAGCGACACGTCCCCCTAACCGGCGATTTCTTCTTCCAAGAAACACCCGCACATAAAACTCCCAATAATCTATTGAATCCAGGCCAATTAGTTCCCAGAATTAGCGGGTGTTTGAGGTGCGGGTTAACCGCTGCCTCCACTATATGCTTTTTCCCCCGAAATTGAATGTCTATTGCCGTTAGCGGGTAGTGAATTACATCCCCGTGTACACACCTTACCCTTACCGTGCGGCTCATATCCAAAGCCGGGTCTTGAAGCAAGCTTTGGTGGATGGAGGTCTGATTACACCCCGAATCCACCAAAGCTTGATATGTACCCCCTTTAATACTCACAGGTATCCGGTATAGCCCGTCGCGACCGGGGGCGACTGCTGGCACATCGGGCAGGCGGACCAATGCACCCACCTCCATCACGGAGCAGTTCTCTGGTGCATGATCCGCCCCCCCCGCAATGCCAACATGCCGGCCCAGACCTTCCCGTTATACCCCCGAGGGCAGCAGGACCAACTGATTGGGCCGGAGAGAGACCCGTCATAGCTGTAGGCCCGCCCATGCCACGTGCCTCCCCGTCTCTATCCCGATAGGTGCCCCAGCGATGCGTGCTGCGCTGGGGCTCCGGGCCTGGGATCCGCCTCCTGGGAGTCGGTATGGGCGGTCCCCTCGATCTGGGCCTGGGGATAGGAGGAGAGAGAGAAAGAGGAGGGACAGGGGGAGAGAGAGAGAGAGAGGTTACTTCGCCAACCCTGGACCTCGCTACCAGGTGATCCTCCGCCAGCTGGATGGCCATTTCCAGATCGTCTGGTCGGTGGCACTGGACCCACTCCGATGTTCGGGAGGGAAGGCGGGCGATGAACTGTTCCAGTACCACAGCGTCGACGATCTGATCGATGGTCCGGTCATCCTGCACCAGCCATCTGCGGCAGGCGTCACGGAGCTGCTGGGCGAATATGAAGGGCCGACCGCTTTCCTCCAGCTTCAGCGACCGGAAGCGCTGGCGTTGTTCCTCCGGATTGCGGCCGGCCCGCTGAAGTATGGCTCGTTTCAGGTGCGCATAATTCAGTAGATCCTCAGCCGGTAGCTGCTGTGCGGCGGTCTGGGCTTCGCCCGACAGCAGCAGGATGACTCTCACCGGCCAATCGGCCCGGGGCCACCCACACACTCCTGCCATCTTCTCAAACAAGTCTAAGAAGACTTCCGGGTCATCTTGCGGCCCCATTTAGTGTAGTGTGATGGGAGGGTGGGTGGCTGATGTTGATCCGGGCTGGATCCCCTGCTTCAGCATGCTCCGGACGAGCTCGCGGTCCTCGCGCTGGGCCTCCACCAGGACCTTAAAGCGCTCCTCCTGCTCAGCTCGTATGTCCAGGATCTCCTGGTGCTGTTCACGGTGGAGGACCGCGAGCGCCTGGATCACTTCTGCAAACGGACTGGTTGACGGAGTGGTCATCTTAGCGGCGAGGTCTCTTCTTCCCCGGATTTCAGCACCACTGTAACAAATGTTCTTTGTGTGGGAAGAAGAAGACAGGGTCGGCGTTGAGGTAAGTAACAAATATTTTTATTTTCAGTCACAACTGCAAGGACAGCTCCCACTATGTGGCCGTCGTTCAGCTCTCTCTCCCGACTGTTCCTCCCGTTCTCCTTAAGACGGGTGTCTCTCCGGTCCAATCACTAGAATAAACAGGTGTTGCTTATTATTTCGGATTGGCCTGCTGATTAGCCGCCGGGCTCTGAGCATGCTCTCCCCCTTTATTGGGTATTCGATCATGCTTACCTCTCCACAAATGCGTTCCCTTCAGATTCGACCATTGACAATGTCCTCTAATAAGGCCAACACTGCAATTGCCATAGACTAATGCCTAGTTCAGACTGCGTGATTTTATCCCTGATTTTGACTCGCCGACAGGTTTTGAGAAATCGCAGACAAATGCCTGAAATCACAGTCAAATCGGTGCTCGTGCACGTGAGTGACACTAACACAGTATGAACTATCAAAGACGCGATCTGAGAGAACCGCTGATGAGTTGCCGATGCCTGTGATATATTTGGCGTGCTAAATATCTGGAGCTGTCGGCGATTCAAATCATGCCGTTTGAAATGAGTTTTGACTGAAAATAACATTGTCGATCGCCAACAGCCAATGAGATAGCAGCATCCACTTGTGTGTGTGTGTGTGTGTACCTGCAGGCCAGCGGGAGGCTGGGGAAGAAGTTAAAAGTCCTCATTTTCAGTTTATTTAGACCCACGAAATGGAGGAAATTCTAGTGGAGGTTTGATAGGATTTAGGAGCGCCCGTGTCTGTTTGATGTTTCATACAGAAGGAAATTAATTTATTATCAACTTAAGTTGAGGAGAAATGGCTAATTCCCTTTAAACCCAGGTGAGCAAATATGCACATTTTCTACCCCATTAAAAGCTTCTATCTCATTATGTAGTACCAAAAGATATACTATGTGTTTTGGCTGTGAGACGTAGTTTGGACGAAGTTGTCGCCAATTCTTTCTATTGTAAAGTCATGAAATGTGAAAGTCCTTGTCGCCGATCCATCTTGCAGTGTAAACAAAGCAGCAACGAAACGCTAGCCCAGATAGTCATGCAGTGTGAAAACATCTGTGACACGACTACTTTGTAAATCATGCAGTCTGAACTCAGCATAAGGGTTGTATACATTTGCAAATGCTTTTATATTTTCTAAATCACATAATTGGTAAAAAAAAAATATTGTGCCAATTAACCCATTTTATCGATTATAAATTAATAGCAATGTTTTTCACGTGTTGTTACTATACTTTGTAGTGTGCAGTTTAACATAATTGGTTCTAGGAGTCGCCAATTGAAATAAAATAAACACACACAAGAAATACACGTACGCCAGACATGAAGTTGGTACGAACCAATGCACCAAATTAATTTTATTGTTAGTAAATCCAAACGTAAGCTTGAAACCTGGCGCATGCAAAGTTTTTGTGCGTACGCATCATTGATACTAAGGGTGGAGCCGAACCCGAATACGGTATTCGGAAAGGCACGAATAGCGTGTTTTTACGAATACTTGATTCAAACAAATACTTGAAAAATTATTTGTATTCGGGAGCAAGAAAAACACTATTTCAAAAAGCAGCGTTTCCTCATGAGACCACAGTGCATGCCCGCGTGAGTGAGTGAGAGAGAGAGAGAGAGAGAGAGAGAGAGAGACGCTCAGTCAGTAGTCGGAGGGCGGGGCAGAGATAAAAGGTGTCTGGCACAAGCTTCTCCACAGCAACAGACAGAAGGCTCGGCTGGGCGAAAAAAATACTTCACTGCATCACTATTTTTGTTAAATAGATTTTTGTACCTTAATTGGGTTCCAAAGGCAGTTTATAAACTTGTAGCGGAGTTGAAGCAGAGTTTGATCGGGATTTTCTATTACGCTGCATTATTGATGTCTGCAACCGGGTGCTCTGTTTATGCAACGTTAGCTCTGTTAGCGCGGTAATTTAGACAATAGACTGTTGACAGAGTAACGTTAACGTTCGTTTATAAAGGTTAAAACGATGCTTTTGCAGTTGTGTCGAATAGTATGCACTTATGGGAGTTATACGGTGCATCTAAATTACTGTCTTTTGCAGACAGCAAAATATATGCTATAGGCTAGTTAACCTTAACATAGCTTCCCGTCACTTTTTATTAACTTGAAACTCCTCAAATACATTTGGGCACCCAGAAAAAGAGTGAAAAAGAGTGAGACTGCTGCTAAGCCATTTCTTGGTCCTCCACCAGTCAAAAGAAAAAAAAAACCCTTCAGGTTCTGTGTGGAAGCATTTTACAGTCAGTGGTGCTGCAGATAAAACAAAGTGATACTGTATAATGTTTACAAAAGGGAAATCAGCAGAGGCAGAGATATTAAACGTCTGTCAACATCTTCTATCCATAATCATTCATTCATTTCCTTTCGGCTAAATCCCTTTATCAATCTGGGGTTGCCACAGTGGAATGAACCACCAATTTATGCATTTAGCATATGTTTTACGCAGTGGCTGCCCTTCCAGCTGCTACCCAGCACTAGGAAACATCCATACACTCTCTTTCACACACATACAATAGGGACAATTTAGCTTACCCAATTCACCTGTATTGCATGTGTTTGGACTGTGGGGGAAACCGGAGCACCCGGAGGAAATCCACGCCAACATGGGGAGAACCCAGTCGGGAAGTCAACCTTCTTGCTGTCAGGCGACAGTGCTACTCACTGTGCCACCGCGCAACCTTCTATGTAATGTATTATCACATGCACTAAAAGCATCCTCTCCTGATACTGTCTGTGAACCCCCCACAAGCATCAATCCCCTCAATCAGCACAGCTATGTTCTGCTAAATCCTCCACAAGCACCAAACCATCAACACAGCCACATTCTGCCCCAGCAAGTCAGTTTTAAACATAATAAATAAAAAAAAACCTTTGTGTCTTTTTTGTGGCAGGCAGATGATAATAGCAGGGCTGTATCTTTTAGTATTATATAGAATACTTTTGTTCTGCCAGATCTCCCAGGCAGGGTTTTATTTAGATTTATTTAGTTAATATTAGTTTTTGGAATTCTGTCCATTGGAAAGAAGTTTTTTCAGAATAAAAACAGTTTTTTGAAGTATTATTTGTTTTTATTCTGTCTATTCAGTGTCCTTCAACAAGAACGGTGGTGGTGGGGTTCATAATATAATTCATAATATAATTCATAATTCATAATGAAAGCAATGAATTGGCAGCGTAAGCTTGCACAGGTGTGCTTCATAGCCAATTATCCCAGCATATAAGCACACCTGGAGCGAGCAAACGCCATCATTTTCGCTTCAGAGACTTTCTGATCGAGTCGATGAGGGTTCCTCCTGCTGTGACCAGCGATTCTAAGCGAACGAGAGCATTCTCCCGGTCTAGAGTGCGGTGGTTTCCTGTCCTCGGATGATGGGCACGGGCACTGCGTTAAATGCCTGGGGGGTCCAGCATGTTAATGCATTGCTAGCGGGCAGTTCATGTCGTCATTGCGATGCCATGACTGTTACGCAAGGTCGCGGATAGCCTTTGCAAAAGGGCGGACCACCCCAGTTGTCCCCTGCTCTGCAGCGGGCACTCGGGCAGATCTGAGGGTTTCAGCGAGACATAATCCGTCGCCCACGGGCCCGCTGACCTCCCGCTCCTCTAAGCGCTCCATCCAAGCTTCGGGCGGGGGAAGCGATCCGTCTAACAGATGGTAGCCCTTACGCCCGATGACACCGGAGACCAGACGTCCACCGCGGCATCGGAGGGTGGGCTTTCATTGTCCGATGATGATTAAGACCCGCTCGCCCCCTTCGGGCTGGTGAGCGCTGTCACTACGGATCCTGAAACGGACATGTTAGCCGTGCTTTCCCGGGCTGCTTCGGCCATGGGTTGGAGATGGTTTATCCCCCAGCTCCGCGGCCGGACCGACTAGAGGGGCGTTCCCTTCTTCCCGGAGGTGCACAGATGGCTCACGCGGTCTTGAAAAGCACTTTTTTCTGCTCGTGCTGCGTGTCCCTCCACCCTCACCACTCTTGACGGTGGAACAGCCAGGGGGTATGTGGCGTTTCCTCAGGTTGAGTGCGCGATGGCGGTCAATCCGCGCGGCGCCTCTTCTTGGCGTGGTCCGCCTCGTCTCCCATCCAAAGCCTGTAAGTTATCTGCCTCCCTCGGAGCTACAGCTTACATAGCTGCGGGCCAGGGTGCTTCCGCCTTGCATGCGATAGCCACCTACCAGCGCTACCAAGCGCAGGCGCTGGCTGAGCTGCACGAGGGTGGGTCCAACCCAGGCTTGTGAGCTTCGCACCGCCGCCGACTTAGCTCTTCGGACCACTGAGTCCGCTGCGTGTGCGTTGGGGAGGACGATGTCCACATTAGTGATCCAGGAGCGTCACCCCTGGCTGATATGCGCGAAGTCGACAAAGTCCGCTTTCTTGACTTCCCCATATCCCAAGCCATGTTCGGCGATACTGTCTGTGAATTCACCCAGGAATTCAAGGCGGTGAGAGAGCAGTTGGTGGGTGATGTCTTATCGGCGGTCCGTAGCCCGCTCCACCCGCCGTGCCATTCATACCTGCTCCTCGCCGAAGGCGCCCGCCTACGAGAGCTGCTCCGCCCCAGCACACGCCTCTGGCGCAGCGAGCGCGTCGGGCACCTCGGAAGCAGGCAGCCCCCTGCCCAGAACGCCGCTAAGTCCGGCAACGGAGCGCGAAGCTGGAGGGCTGGGGCCCCATTTCCAACGGCACTTTTTTACTGCCATGAAAACATCATGAAAGAGCACTTTTCCACTTCCTCGGATGTGACAGCCCGAAATCTGCCAGTCTGGGGCGCTATGCCTTCTAGCTTGCAGATTCGGTGCGTTTGGCCAGTGGCTCACGAGCGCTGGGAGGACAGACTCCTTTCTCCCACCCCTCGAGCCTCCCCTCCGGAGCTCGGGTGCGGAGTGAGAGCAAATATCACACCTCCAGCTTTTCCGCTCCGGCACTTCCACCTGTTGGGGTTTCAGGTCAACTGAGAAAAGAGCAAACTCGCCCCCGTGCAGAGGATCTCTTCTCTCGGGCTGGAGCTGGACTCGGTCACCATGGCAGCGCGCCTCTCCAGAGAGCGCGCTCAGCTGATGCTGTACTGTCTGAGAGAGCTTGACAGTAAAATAGTGGTCCCACTGAAACTATTTCAGAGGCTCCTGGGGCATATGGCAGCCGCTTCATGCCGCTCGGATTACTCTATATGTGACCACTTCAGCACTGGCTTTAAGATCGAGTCCCCAGACGCGCATGGCACGCGCGCGCACACCGAGTCTATGTTACTGCGCTATGTCGCCGCGCCCTCAGCCCTTGGAACGACCCCTCGTTCCTACAGGCCTGGGTGTCTCTAGGACAGGCGTCCAGTCTTGTTGTTGTTTCAACAGACACTTCCAACACGGGCTGGGGGGCTGTGCGTTGTGGGCATGCGGCTGCGGACCTGTGGAAGGTACCCAGTTGCATTGGCATATCGCCTGGAGCTGTTGGCAGTGTTCCTCGCTCTCCACCGTTTTTTTCCGGTGCTGGAGCGGCAATACGTGCTGGTCAGGACGGACAGTACGGCGGCGGTGGCGTATATCAGCCGTATGGGGGGTATGCGCTCTCGCCGCATGTCTCAGCTCGCCCGCCGTCTGCTCCTCTGGAGTCATCCGCGGCTGAAATCACTGCACGCCATTCATATTCAGGCAAGCTCAACCGTGCAGCTGATGCGCTCTCACGGCAGCCTTACGTCCTGGAGAATGGAGACTCCACCCCGAGTCTGTTCAGCTGATATGGGCGCGATTCGGGGAAGCTCAGATCGATCTATAGAATATATAGAATACTTTTGTTCTGCCAGATCTCCCAGGCAGGGTTTTATTTAGATTTATTTAGTTAATATTAGTTTTTGGAATTCTGTCCATTGGAAAGAAGTTTTTTCAGAATAAAAACAGTTTTTTGAAGTATTATTTGTTTTTATTCTGTCTATTCAGTGTCCTTCAACAAGAACGGTGGTGGTGGGGTTCATAATATAATTCATAATATAATTCATAATTCATAATGAAAGCAATGAATTGGCAGCGTAAGCTTGCACAGGTGTGCTTCATAGCCAATTATCCCAGCATATAAGCACACCTGGAGCGAGCAAACGCCATCATTTTCGCTTCAGAGACTTTCTGATCGAGTCGATGAGGGTTCCTCCTGCTGTGACCAGCGATTCTAAGCGAACGAGAGCATTCTCCCGGTCTAGAGTGCGGTGGTTTCCTGTCCTCGGATGATGGGCACGGGCACTGCGTTAAATGCCTGGGGGGTCCAGCATGTTAATGCATTGCTAGCGGGCAGTTCATGTCGTCATTGCGATGCCATGACTGTTACGCAAGGTCGCGGATAGCCTTTGCAAAAGGGCGGACCACCCCAGTTGTCCCCTGCTCTGCAGCGGGCACTCGGGCAGATCTGAGGGTTTCAGCGAGACATAATCCGTCGCCCACGGGCCCGCTGACCTCCCGCTCCTCTAAGCGCTCCATCCAAGCTTCGGGCGGGGGAAGCGATCCGTCTAACAGATGGTAGCCCTTACGCCCGATGACACCGGAGACCAGACGTCCACCGCGGCATCGGAGGGTGGGCTTTCATTGTCCGATGATGATTAAGACCCGCTCGCCCCCTTCGGGCTGGTGAGCGCTGTCACTACGGATCCTGAAACGGACATGTTAGCCGTGCTTTCCCGGGCTGCTTCGGCCATGGGTTGGAGATGGTTTATCCCCCAGCTCCGCGGCCGGACCGACTAGAGGGGCGTTCCCTTCTTCCCGGAGGTGCACAGATGGCTCACGCGGTCTTGAAAAGCACTTTTTTCTGCTCGTGCTGCGTGTCCCTCCACCCTCACCACTCTTGACGGTGGAACAGCCAGGGGGTATGTGGCGTTTCCTCAGGTTGAGTGCGCGATGGCGGTCAATCCGCGCGGCGCCTCTTCTTGGCGTGGTCCGCCTCGTCTCCCATCCAAAGCCTGTAAGTTATCTGCCTCCCTCGGAGCTACAGCTTACATAGCTGCGGGCCAGGGTGCTTCCGCCTTGCATGCGATAGCCACCTACCAGCGCTACCAAGCGCAGGCGCTGGCTGAGCTGCACGAGGGTGGGTCCAACCCAGGCTTGTGAGCTTCGCACCGCCGCCGACTTAGCTCTTCGGACCACTGAGTCCGCTGCGTGTGCGTTGGGGAGGACGATGTCCACATTAGTGATCCAGGAGCGTCACCCCTGGCTGATATGCGCGAAGTCGACAAAGTCCGCTTTCTTGACTTCCCCATATCCCAAGCCATGTTCGGCGATACTGTCTGTGAATTCACCCAGGAATTCAAGGCGGTGAGAGAGCAGTTGGTGGGTGATGTCTTATCGGCGGTCCGTAGCCCGCTCCACCTGCCGTGCCATTCATACCTGCTCCTCGCCGAAGGCGCCCGCCTACGAGAGCTGCTCCGCCCCAGCACACGCCTCTGGCGCAGCGAGCGCGTCGGGCACCTCGGAAGCAGGCAGCCCCCTGCCCAGAACGCCGCTAAGTCCGGCAACGGAGCGCGAAGCTGGAGGGCTGGGGCCCCATTTCCAACGGCACTTTTTTACTGCCATGAAAACATCATGAAAGAGCACTTTTCCACTTCCTCGGATGTGACAGCCCGAAATCTGCCAGTCTGGGGCGCTATGCCTTCTAGCTTGCAGATTCGGTGCGTTTGGCCAGTGGCTCACGAGCGCTGGGAGGACAGACTCCTTTCTCCCACCCCTCGAGCCTCCCCTCCGGAGCTCGGGTGCGGAGTGAGAGCAAATATCACACCTCCAGCTTTTCCGCTCCGGCACTTCCACCTGTTGGGGTTTCAGGTCAACTGAGAAAAGAGCAAACTCGCCCCCGTGCAGAGGATCTCTTCTCTCGGGCTGGAGCTGGACTCGGTCACCATGGCAGCGCGCCTCTCCAGAGAGCGCGCTCAGCTGATGCTGTACTGTCTGAGAGAGCTTGACAGTAAAATAGTGGTCCCACTGAAACTATTTCAGAGGCTCCTGGGGCATATGGCAGCCGCTTCATGCCGCTCGGATTACTCTATATGTGACCACTTCAGCACTGGCTTTAAGATCGAGTCCCCAGACGCGCATGGCACGCGCGCGCACACCGAGTCTATGTTACTGCGCTATGTCGCCGCGCCCTCAGCCCTTGGAACGACCCCTCGTTCCTACAGGCCTGGGTGTCTCTAGGACAGGCGTCCAGTCTTGTTGTTGTTTCAACAGACACTTCCAACACGGGCTGGGGGGCTGTGCGTTGTGGGCATGCGGCTGCGGACCTGTGGAAGGTACCCAGTTGCATTGGCATATCGCCTGGAGCTGTTGGCAGTGTTCCTCGCTCTCCACCGTTTTTTTCCGGTGCTGGAGCGGCAATACGTGCTGGTCAGGACGGACAGTACGGCGGCGGTGGCGTATATCAGCCGTATGGGGGGTATGCGCTCTCGCCGCATGTCTCAGCTCGCCCGCCGTCTGCTCCTCTGGAGTCATCCGCGGCTGAAATCACTGCACGCCATTCATATTCAGGCAAGCTCAACCGTGCAGCTGATGCGCTCTCACGGCAGCCTTACGTCCTGGAGAATGGAGACTCCACCCCGAGTCTGTTCAGCTGATATGGGCGCGATTCGGGGAAGCTCAGATCGATCTGTTGCTTCCCCCGAGATCGCTCATTGCCAGTTGTTCTTTCCCTGACTGAGTGCTCTCGGCACGGATGCACTGGCTTACAGCTGGCCTCGGGGCATGCGCAAATACGCGTTTCCCCCAGTGAGCCTGCTCATGCAGTTACTGTGCAAGGTCAGGGAGGACGAGGAACAGGTTGCTGGTTGCGCCCCTCTGGCTCAACCGGACCTGGATGTCAGAGCTCTCCCTCGCGATAGCCCTCCCCTGGCAGTCCCTTCGAGAGAGCACCTACTCTCTCAGGGACAGGGCACCATCTGGCACCCTCGCCGATCTTTGGAGCGCGAGGAAGACTTAGGTAACCTCCGATTGCGGTGGCTAATACCGTCACTCGGGCTAGAGCCCCCTCCCCGAGCGCGCCTATGCCCTGAAGTGGAGTCTATTCACTGAATGGTGTGTCTCTCGCAGAGAAGACCCCCGTAATTTGCCAGATCAGCGTTGTGCTTTCTTCACGCCGAGAGAAGCTGGAGAGCAGGCTGTCGCCCTCCACACTCAAGGTTACGTGGCTGCCATCTCCGCTCTCATGACGCGGTGGCTGGCAGCACCGTGGGAACGCATAACCTCATCATCCGGTTCCTCAGGGGCGCTAAGCGAATTAATCCACCCCGCCCCCTCTCATGCCCTCTTAGGATCTCGCCCTCGCTACACAAGCCGCGTCAGATCCTTTCGATCCTCGACTCAGTATCTTTCTGTCCCTGAAGACAGCTCTGCTGGTCGCGTTGATATCGATTAGAGGGTCGGGGACCCGGAGGCATTTTTCGGTCAGTGACTCGTGCCTGTAATTGGGCTGGCTTACTCTCACGTCCTGAGACCCCGCCCGCGATATGTGCCCAAGGTTCCTACCACTCCGTTTTAATACTAGGTAGTGAGCCTGCAAGCACTGCCCTCGGAGGAGGCAGACCCAGCCCTGCTTTATTGTCCAGTTCGCGTTTTGCGTATAATCCGGACCGCACTCAGAGTTTAGATCATCTGAGCAGCTCTTCGTCTGTTATGGCGGTCGGCAGCTGGGAAGTGCCGTACCGAAATAAGTTCCCACTAGTTTGTGGAGGCCTTCTTCACTATCAGAGCCTAGGTGAGCCGCGTCCCCCGAGAGTGCGTGCGCACTCCACTCGGAGCTTCGCATCCTCTCGAGCGCGCGCACGCGGCGCCTCTCTAACAGACATCTGTAGAGCTGCGGGCTGGGTGACACCCAACACATTTGCAAGGTTTTACAATCTGCGAGTGGAGCCGGTTTCCTCAAGGGTATTAGGAAACCCTTGGTGATTGAGGAAACAATTCGGTAGGGTGTTGAAACACGCTTGCTGCACCATTCTCCCTAACACGGAGGTACGTGCGCCTTTTTATCTGTCAGTAAAGTTCCCCGTCAGGTGAGCCCTGCAGATTCCTCTGTGGCCCCCAGCACTGACTCAGCGGAGGAGTCACTTGCTGGCCCACTACGTTGTAGGTCTGCCCGCTGGTCAGCCCGCGTTTTGGGTATAGGTGCCTGCTATGCGTGATCCCCACTAGGCGATCCCATATGCTCATTCCGCCACGGTTAAGTCCCCCCCCCTGGGCGGACCCGTGTCTTCCCTCTCCGCTAACCACTCTTTGCTATGCGTACTCCCCCTTTTTAGGGCTAGTCCATATGTAAATTCTGCCATCTATCCCCCCTTTGGGTAACGGATGGCCTCCGCAGCGTCCTCCCTATCGGGATTGCACGCTTCCCAACGTACTGTCGTATTTTCCTAGAATTATCTAGATGCTCACGACTTCCCAAAAAATATATCTAAATCCGTAAGACTTCTGTTGAAGTAGGATAAATTAGGGCCAGGGACACGATGGAGGACCGCGCCTCCCATGATGTGGGTGCGTCACGCTTGCTTGACAATCCCCTCATCGGGGGCGTTGGTAAGGTGCAGTCATTATGGCGCTTTCCATAGTTCTCCCATTTCGTGGATTTTCACAAAGATCAAATCCACTTAAAAGCACTGAAGTTCCCCAACCGAAGGGGAACGTTCGAGGTAACAGAAGCAACCCTTCGTTCTCCGAGGAGGGGAACGGAAGTGCTATACTCCGTCGCCATAATGACTGTCCCTTAGCTGTTTGAAAGTCTCTTCAGCTTAAAAGGATGGCGTTTGCTCGCTCCAGGTGTGCTTATATGCTGGGATAATTGGCTATGAAGCACACTTGTGCAAGCTTACGCTGCCAATTCATTGCTTTCATTGGCCCGTTCAATACTATTTCAGACAAGTGGCTTCTGATCCGAATCCTCCCATTTCGTGGATTTTCACAAAGATCAAATCCACTTAATAGCACTTCCGTTCCCCTCCTCGGAGAACGAAGGGTTACTTCTGTAACCTCGAACGTTTTGTGTTTTTCTCATGGTTAAAGTTGTTGCACGCCCGCCGGTTCCTGCCTCAAAATGAGCAAGTTTGAACCACTTGTACATTAAGAAAGCATTCAGAAAAAACTAAACACCAGCGAAGAAACTCGACACAGAGGAACATTAACACCTCACTGCTAACTAGCATTTCGGAAGTTTTATTGCTGAGCAACAGAAAAGCGCACCGTAGTATGATTACACAGCTATGTGCGTTGCATGCGCCGTGGGTCATGCCGATAACTTGACGCAGAAGTATAAACCAGGTCTTTACACACACATATGTACAAAGCTACAGATAAACAATCACTACCAAGCTCCACATCCCACGCCTCTATGTGCTTTCACCCACCAGTGTGGGTAGGCGGGTCTGTGACCAGCGCTCTCTAGTGGCACCACCAGATGGCTGCTGCCTTCATCGGACTATATCCACATCCCCTGTTTCCATCTCCCATTGCAATGTTATGTGTATGTCTGTGTTTATGTGGTTGGTTGCTGGCTTTTTTCCCTCTGATCTCACACTGCCCTAATTCAAGGACAGTCTGAGAGGGGTTTTTTTCGCCTCTCTCTTCCCAAAAATCTTATTTCCTTTTTCTTAAAGCTACCTCTTGTCTGACCTGTCTTCCCCTGAAATGTGTGATGTTTGTGAATGGTCGAGAGGGAGCAGCAGCAATTTTGCTGCATATAAAAAAGTGTATGTGACAAATAAAGGCTTCATCATCATCATCGTCACAATTGTACAGCATACATTTGATGTATGTTATTATGCTGTTCCATGAAATGACTTTCTTTTTTAGATTTAAGTTGCAATCCAGTTGCAATGTTGAATAGTAATTGTTGACTTTCAGCTATCACACCCTGATCAAAGAAAATAAAGTGGGTGGAATGTCTGGAGAATAAGGACCTAAAACTCCATATGAACAAACTAGTATATTCCCTACAGATAAAATCAATTGCCACTGCATTCGATACATGTCATTCATACAAGTGTCACATTAGAGAATTAAAGTGGACTGCAAATACTTTGTGATGTTGGTTTCAAGGCTGAAGCCAAATAGCGAAAACATCAGATGACCTCACTCAGAGTATCTGTACAACACTACATTAGTAGTGCTGGTTTGAGTATTTAGCAATGCTACTTTGTTGGGTTATTTCATTAACAATCCAGTGTTCCTTCTTTTCTTTCCCAAGAGGTTTTCAAAGACAAGACTGCAGGATACATATCACATGCCACATTCCCCATGGAAGACTTAATTGTAAATTTACTCCTGGGGAGATACAACCTTTTTGCCTCAGTGCATTTCCTGCATGCCTGCCCGCGTATGAGATTGATTATCCAGTCTTGGCACGTATATGCCTTCTCCTAGTACAAGCAGTGCCGCGACACAAGGAAAGATAGGGAAAGCCAGCATGTTATCAAAGCAACGTTTATACCCATACCATAATAGCGTATGTCTATGTGTGTTAGAACGAGCACACACGTTTGTTCTAATGTGGATGTGACTGACATGTACTGTGCTGTCTCCACAGACCCTCCTCTCCCCTCCTGATTTATGCCAATAAATGAAGCATCTCTCTCCTGCACCCTCCCTCTTGCTCTCTCTCTCTCTCCCTCCCTTTCTCTCCTCCTCTCCTGCATTCATGTTCTATTCCTCCCCGCATCTCAGTCACACTCGTCGGATCTCACAAAAGGAAAGGAAATGTATGCAAACCCAGTGAGGTGGAGAATACAGGGAAAAGTTCCATCCAGCGGTTACTGAGAGTGAACGCACACTGCAGGGATCTGTCAGAGATGTGAGAGGTCTGAGCAGCCGCCCATCCCCCTGTCTGTTCGAGAAGACACCGGGGCCAGCTGCAATGACCTGGGTGAATGGGAAAGAGCTCACTGTGAACCTCCACTTGTGCAACTGCCAGCAAGCTCTCAAGCGGCTCAAATAGGAGGGAATGACTGGTTGGGCTAAAACTGGCCGCTGCATGAAAAAGCTACTTCAAACACAGGTAAGGTTCAAATTTTATTCAACTACCTAATTCAACAGACCTAACCTCTAAAAGGATCAACAATATCCTTTATAGAGGAGTGCAGGCTTTGCATCGCTTTTTTGTTCCTGATGAGGAATAGTGTTGTTACATTGACATGTTTGTGTGGCAGTGTTTGAGTGAAGTTTGATAATACAACAGAGATTCATGTATTTGAAACTCATGCACAGGGGATGCTGAGAAAGATCCTCATTAAAATTCAGTGCATGTGGCAAAGCAGACACACACACACACACACACACACACACACACACACAAAAAAAAACGTTCTATGCCCTAAGCAAAAATATCTAATTTATTTTCAAATCGACAGCATTGTGAGCTATAGTCTTCCTCTTGCATAACCATAATCAAAACTCACAGACCTTCTCAAAGAATTCCAACCAAACAATGTCAACAATATCATCGTTTAGCTCTGACAAGTGGACATCACCTTGTACTTGAGCTTGCCATACATTCACAGAACTGGAATGCTGAGTTACAGTGGCTGATGACTGAGGAAATGCTTAATTGGCAAATAGCTGGGATTTTGTAAAAGCCCTTGTGGTGAGGGTTTAAGGGTCTCTCCTATGCAGGTTCAGCTCTGGTGAAAGATTTACACATTGCATCCCGACTAGCTAAACAGCAGGGTTCTGTTGACTAATCAGCTGTGTTTACATTTGCTTTTTGTGCATGAGTATAAATAATAAAAATGCTTAAACTTTAAAGACGAGTCATGAAATCTCAGTTTGAAATGGAAAGAGTTGCAGTATTTTACTTTAAGGGAAATGTTGATCTCTGACATGCATTAATGATGTGTTTTAGAACTCCTTATTTCTGCACATTTAGAATTGATAGGCGTCATAATCAAGTGATTTGTCTTTTTAGACTTTAACTAATAAATGTGTAATTTGACTGGTAATCCAAAATTGCACCATCATGTCCTTTATATTCAGTGACTGATTTGCTCTGTCTGCTGTTCTTTCAGTGGAAGCAGTTTGATATATTTAATAAATAACTTTAATATATACCATCTGTCAGTGATTATTGCAAAATGCATCTCTACATAAGTGTCAAGTTGACAGGCAGTTCCTGGCTAACATTAACATTAACCCACTATTGTACTGTTTTCAGTAAATGTTTGTGAATCACTCCCTAAATGAAAAAATAAAATATAAATTAAGGCATTATTATTGTTATTATTATCATTAAAAATAATAATAATAATAATGTATTTTATTGCCATACCATCTGTTAATTTTTTGTCATTAGGAGCAACTAATCGGATGAGCTTTGAACACAAAGGGGGAATGTCAAAACATTTTGTTTTACTGGTTTTATTATTGAGGCTTGAGATGGATGTGTGGCATCCAACATAGGGTGAGTTTTCTTGCGTGTTCCTGTCTGGTGCTTCTTCATTGTTCAGTCTAACATTAGGATAACATACCTTACAGTGTGAAATGAAGACCATGATCAAGCGGTGTGGCAAACTATAATCCGTTATATTATGTAAAAAAAGCTTTTAAAGAGCTTTAAGTATTTTATAATTTAATTAAAAAATTAAAACAATGTTATATGATATTTTATGTAACAATGTTATTTTTTTTCACACTTTATTTTGATGGTCCGTTTGTTGAATTTAAGTTACATTGAATCTACATGCCAACTGATTCTAAGTAGATTATAAGTAGACTATTAGGTTGGGGTTATTGTAAGTTGACATGTACTTGCAAAGTTTCTTATTGTCAGTAAATGTCTGTTTTGCAGCAGTATCAACAGATATTAAGCAGACAGTATACTAAAACTTAAATGGACCATCAAAATAAAGTGTTACCTAATTTTTATATTATATTTTTAATACTAGTGACATTTGATATAGGCAAGGTGCATACATAGCATGATCACGAGTGTGACAGTGGCATTTCTTTGTCTTGGAATTAAAAGGTTCTATGCCTTCTAAATGATTTTGAGATATTGAGCTTCAATATGTAAGCAAAAAATATGTGTAACAGTTCTTTTTCATACGTTAACATGGCAGATACCCTAAATGTACTCTAAATGTAAATAATCAAAAAATTATCTTAAATTTGCTAATTGCTAATTAAAAGAAAAACACGATAAATGCAGATAGAAGCTTCTTAAAGCTCATTTTCTACTTATTATTATCAGATCATTAATTGAAGCATTACTTTTCAAGAAATACAATCAGTCTGCTTATTAATTTAATAATAAAAACAAATTGTTGTCGTAACAATATGTTGATGTTTAAGAAAGTATTTATTTATTTATTTATTTATTGCTTTTATGACATTTATTTATTGTTTTAGGATTCATTTTTATTTCTTGTTTAAGGCATATAAGGCTGTGTTGAATTTTTTTCCAGAACAGATGTTAATTTTATATACTTAATATATTTTAATATTGTTGTAATAAATTAATTTAATTAATTATTTGCCATTCAAGGCTTTATATCAGATTTAATGACTTTAAAAGGAAACAGACAACGTGCAAAGTAAATGTTTAACAAAGTTTAATAAACACTGAAAAATGTTTTAATGACTATATAGGCACAAATATTTCACATAGAATAAAATTTTTTTAACAACATAGTAGTAGGGTTGAATGACGAAAGCTGATCCTGATTGGTCCTTGTGCATGCATTCGAAATGCTGTTTGGCCCACAGAAAGAACCTTATACTGTCAAGCTAAAAGTAGAACCTTTTTTGTTTTTTGAATAAAAATTCATAAAATTTAAACAGCTTATAAAAAAAAACAATGTAAATAAGTTGCCATTTAATAGGAATATGTGAATAACTCAATTTTGACAAAAATGTCAGATAAAACCTCATAATTCTAAGGTTGACGATTTATACACCAGATGTTAAATAATAACATAGATAAAACACTAGTATTTTTAAAAAAATGTAGACTGTATTTTTTTATTTAACAAAAAAACAAAACAAAAAACAAAGCCAAAGCAGTTTTACTTCTGACAAATTTAGTGTTTTTGAATAAATTCAAATATTGAGTAATCCATCCATATATTCAGCAATCCTATTTTGCATAGTTTAGCAATTTTTATTTATTTGTTTTTGCATAAAATATGCTATGTGCTCCCACTGACAAATACAAAAAGATTGGATGAGGTGGGGCTGTCAGACTCCATTGTAGGATGACAAAATAAATAATTATTCACTAGACCAGGGGCTTGAATGAATGACCAGGGGGTTGAGTTAATTATTCAGTGGCTCATATTTTACAACATTCACTAGCATCCACCTGATGGCTGCTTTGAGTTTGCCTGTATTTCATTATTCATATCTCATATCATGAGATCACTGAATTTGTGGGCTAATTTGATTCAGCTTTAAAAAATTAAAGCAACCAGGATTAGTTTACAGTATAGTTATCACAAAATGAATTTAACATATTACAAAATGTAACTAAATTGTTAGACACAAAATACTGATATGAGTTGACAATTTATTAGCTTATTAAATACAAAAGTTCTGTGAATTTGTCACCAATGAGATTATTGACAATTTATAAAAATTATAATAGATCTACATCTATTGAGTACGGTCATACCACAGTATTATAACAGATGCAGATCCATTGCAAGAAGATGAACATGGCAAGAAATTGCAATACTGACACTAAAATACACTGGTGTTTATTTGGAACGACAAATCTCGTTATTGCCACATGAGCAGTATATTATTTAACATTGCTCTGGACGATGATTACTATAATGAATAACACACCACAACTTGTCATGACTAGTTAGTCAACATTCAAGTAATCCAATGTCAATATGAATGGTTGAATGAGAAAATAAGTGGAAGTCCTTAACAATTAATTACTGTATTAAACACTTAGTAAAGCTTGATCCCCTGACAGGGGCTGACACCAACTTCAGTGTCAAGAAATTGTGTTCAGTGATCTCATGATATGAAATATGATTAATCAAATGCAGGCAAACTCTAAGCAGCCATCAAGTGGGTACTAGGGAATGTTATAAAATCTTTTTTTTTTTATTACAGTGTACTGAGTTAATCCTTGCATTCCGAGCAGTCCTAATTCAAAGTTACTTGCTGTTATGTCATTTGTGAGTTTTTTTTTTTTAAATATGCATGAACTTGAAGCCTCAAACTAAAATTATTTTGACAGCAGGTAATTATGTAACAGTTCTTTTCATATTGAATAAATTGTGAAGAAAACTGTGAGAAATGTTGAAAGTGTTTAATATTTATTTATTTATAAGGGGTGTCACATAACTGTGATGATTTACATAGTTAAATCTAAATTTTCAAATCTTGTGGATAGTCGACTGATAGTCTAATCATGTTTTAGGTAGGGCTTTCTTTTATATTCTTTTTCAAGTTGAAAATAAAATATTTGTAAAATATTCCTCAGCATGCTAAAGCCATTATGTACAGAACATTAAAAATGAAGGATTTGCATTTCACATGCTAAATAAATAAGCTAATTTGTTTGTGCAAGTACATTTGGAGTACAAGTACAAGGAATGCGTTCAAAATGTAAATCAAATAGTTCAATTATATAACACTGAATAGTCAATATGAAATAAAAATAAAGAAACTATCACAATAACGAAAATATAGCCAGAGGTTTTTCCTAACGGCAGACAAATGTCAAGCTGGTGTGGCAATCTTTTTAGCTAAGCATTAACTCTTTTTTTCTGGGAAAGGTGTATCCTGGTTCAAGTGTGTACATCAAGTTTTTTAAAACAGTCACCTTTCAACAACACATTATTCAGTTTAAAACAGTGTTACATTTTTGAAAGAGGTCTCAATTATATCTTTCTCTGAATTACTTTGGGTGTTGAATGAACTGTTGTCATCAGTTAGATAACAAAAGTGAATTTAAAGAGAATAATATACAGTTGAAGTTAGAATTATTAGTTTGTTGAATTATTAGCCCGTCTGTTTATTTATTTATTTTTCCCCAACTTCTGTTTAACGGAAATACATTTTTAAAATAGTTTTAATAACTCATCTCTAATAACTGATTTATTTTATCTTTGCTATGATGACAGTACAAAATATTTTACTCAATATTTTTCAAGACACTTCAATACATCTTATAGTGATATTTAAAGGCTTAACTAGGTTGATTGGGTTAGCTAGGCAAGTTAGGGTAATTAGGCAAGTTATTGTATAACGATGGTTTGTTCTGTAGAACCATTATATTGAAAAAAATATAACTTAAAGGGGCTAATAATTTTGACCTTAAAATGTTTTTTTTTCAAATTATTTTATTCTAGCCGAAATAAAGCAAATAAGACTTTCTCCAGAAGAAAAAATATTATCAGACATACTGTGAATAATGAAATTGTAACAATGTATAATGATATGTTACTCGCAATCAGTAAATAAAAATAATCTTGATTTTACATTATAAAGACCTAGCCTTTTTAATGGGCAAAGTTTATGGATTGTACTGCATAACATGCATGACATGACTGTTGCAAGCCTTTTTTTCGAGGAATGTCATGTTGATCAGGTAGAATGTTGTACTACTGTTCAGTCCAAATGTCCCAAGATTACACAACAAACCTCATTAACCAGCTTAAAAGTACTCACAAAGTGGCTGTCCTCATAATTTGTGTTTGAATGCCGAAGGCGGGAACTAATTAGCAGGCTAGTGAGCTCAGACAGAGAAATCTGCATTACATATTTTCCATAAGTATTACTAAACCAGACAACATTGGTTTTCAACATTTAAATTTCAAATTGCACATTTCAGGCTTTATGCAGGCATGTTTCTTGTGTCTGTGAAGCAAATATTCATGGAGAATCAGCTGCTTTTTTCTGACAGTCTTTTTGACAGAAAACACAGAAAGAGAAAGCACTCCCTGTCTATGTTTATTAATTATAATTAAGTTGACAGGCTTATGTTTTTGGTCAAAAATCTTTAACATGTTGTAGGCATATGTTTTTCATCCCTAGTTTTAATTTAATTTAGTTTTTTTACAAGTTGACGTGAAAAAAGGCACAGTATTATAATATAATATTAATATAATATAATAATAATACCAAATATGTGTATGCAATTGACAAATAATAATAATAATAGATTAATTAATTCATTTTCTTTTTGGCTTAGTCCCTTTATTAATCTGGGGTCGCCACAGCGGAATGAACCGACAACTTATCCAGCATATGTTTTATGCAGTGGATGCCCTTCCAGCTGCAACCCATCACTGAGAAACATCCATACACACTCATTCACACTTATACCCTACGGACAATTTAGCTTACCCAATTCAGCTGTAGTGCATGTCTTTGGACTGTGGGGCAAACTGGTGCAACCAGAGGTAAACCACGCGAACGGCTGGAGAACAGCCGAGGCTCGAACCAGCGACTTTCTTGCTGTGAGGCAACAGCACTATCTACTGCACCACCGCGTTGCCATTATAATAATAGTAATAAGAAGAAGAATCATCTAACTCATCCCACACACTTAAGGTGACAAAATATTTAAAAGCACTGGCTATAAAAAGTGCACTAAGCTCTTTGCATCTGATAGGGCTACCTGGAGTGGTGTAGGCCAGCTGCCAATGATTGAAACACAAAGACCGACTATATCAACCACCAGGGTAACAGCTAGCCTCCTTACTCAGGGGCCCTGTAGTCTGCAGTAAAGTGTGTGCGCACACACAAACATGAAAGTTAATTCAATGACAGAAATTGGTTTTATAATAGGGCAGCATTAATGAACTTTATTTATAAACCAGGGGTTTTAAACCTGTGGGGCTGCCCCACCAAGGGGGCGCCAACACCTATTAAAGGGGGCGCAAGAATTTGAGGCATGCACAATTAAATTATGATGCTGATTTTTATGCGAGTTAATACGTTCCAGTAAAATATATACAAATGAAATGGACTAGTGTCTTTTTTAAAATGAATAACGGTGAATAAATCTGCATTTTCACTTTCACTTATGAACCTTTCATTCATGTCCCATGACAAACTAAGGTATTGGACATGAGAATAGAGTAAAGACTGGTGGAAGAGTGTTGTTTTAATGGAAAACAACACAGGCCGAATAGAAAGAAAAAACTTTGCATTTCGCAGTGTGTGTCTGTAGTCCTTTACTGACAGCCATGTGTGTGGACCTTGTCGAAAAATGCAGCGAAAAGTCCTACTTTAATAATGCCACTAATATAAGCACATCTTAATTCCATTTCGGTTTAGTTCAATTATGACTTCTATTAAAATATACAAAAATCGCTGTTTACATGATAGACTTTTTTTTTGGCCTTTATTGAGAGGATAGGACAGTAGTTTAGATAGGAAACGAAATGGGAAAGAGAGAGAGAGAGGGGGTAGGGTCGGGAAATGTCCTTAAGCCAAGATTCGAACTCAGGATGCCCTGAAGTGCAACTGCACCATACTGTATGTCAGTGCACTAACTACTACGCTATTGCGCTGAATACATGATAGACTCTTAATCAGAGTATTGTCTTGTATAAAAATCAGAGTATTGGCGGCATGCTCAATGTTTGACTTAACCACACTGTCAGGTCTTTGCGAACTTGGCTTTGCGAAGCAGCATTTTCTGTATGTAAGTACATCAAAAGTATGTAGGCTATGGCTCATGCTTATTGACAGTGGAAGATAATTTACGGTTAGTCGTGTCAGGAATTCAACTACGGATTAGCATGTTGTCCTCACAGAAACAGTCTCAGCCTTCTGATTCACACAGAATCAGGTAAGCTATATATTTGTTTCAATGTAATTATTATACGCACTTTAAACGCAGCATGTGATTGATGTTTGCACATGCATTATAATTTTGGCTTGGTGGAGGGCTGGTGGGGGCAGGCGCGAGTCCAAACTGCTCAAATGTCCAAAATACAATCAAATAATAAGAATAAAGAAAAAAAAAAACGGCATCAATCAACCTTCCATTTGTATACATTTTTGTCTTAATGGTACTTCAGAGCATTGGTTCCAGGATGAATAGTGACAATCTCTACAAAACCACCGAAATTTTGACCAAATGGTCAAAAGAAAATATAAAAACAAACTAAAGAAAAATCACAAGCAAAGCACACAGCACTTCAGACAGCAAACATCAGCGTAGTTGGAGACAGCAGCAATGTAGAAATAGGGAGAAGCCGGAACAGACAGCGGTAATGACGCAGCAGAACAGTGACCAATAACCAGCAATGCAGACTTGGTCTCAATTATTGAGAAAACGAACACTCCTAAAAAAATTCACAGGAGTTCATTTAATTCCTCACAATACCAGCACTGGAGCTACGTAGACACAGAAATAATCTTGGGAGTAATATCCACCTGTGTGCCACCACAATAGCTGCAATTCAGTCTACAAAACACAGATTTAAGACCCTTCTTGTGGATGTTTTTATCCACTCTGGGGTGTTTTTGAATCTTAATTTGGCCCCAACTTTTTCTGTGTTTCAGCAAATGAAATTATCTTTAGTCACAGTTTTTTTTTAACACATATTTTAGGAAAATGCTTTGTGAATTATCAAAAATTTAACAATACACTCGTGCTAAATTACACATTTTACCTTTTCCCAACAGGGAAAACCACCAACAATCAAGAATGCATGATTATATGTTGTCATGCCTTTGCAGTGAATAAATGTTATTATAAAAGAAGTCAATAGGGCAAAAACAGCCACAAACATAACAAAATGAAAGTAAATTGAACACTACACAAGTGTTCAACCAATTTAGAGAGAAAACGTTTACTGCCCTATTATCACTGAAAACATATTATACCCAGAAGGACGCTCAAACAAACAGGGCGGAGCCATTAATGACATATCTCAGGTAGTGCAAGCCAATCTTTATATAAACTCATGATAGCAGTGATGATAACATTCTTGCTTGTAGACTAATAACAAACTCAGGATAAATTCTAGAGTGGACTGAGAAAGTTTAGTTTATTTTAGTTTAGTTCAGTTTTTCCCCAATGATCCCACTTAGTTAAAATTTGGGATTAAATGAAAAAGTTCTCTGTAGGTCTATTTTTTATTTCTTTTTTGGAAAAAGATTCTGCGAACACTCTTGAAGTATTATACTATATATATATATATATATATATATATATATATATATATATATATGAGCAATATCACACGAGTAGCAGTGCGAAATGACTGTATATCGGCACTGGTGGGAGGCGTGCGTTGGCACGAGGCCGTACAGCCATATCGCACTGCTACGAGTGTGATATTGCGTTTATACAACAGTTTGATGGAATAATTGTGTATATAAAGACTAAGGGTGCTTTCACACCTGTGAATCGATTCAGTTGTTCCGAAACAGAGATTAAAATTGTTACATTGTTGCTCTTTGCTCTTGGAGCGGTTCGCTTTCACACTGCAAAGTTTCTAATCGGACCAAAAGAGCTAAAACAAGTCACGTGCGTGTAAACTCTCCTTACATTGGTCAGAGTGTCAGGGTTTATTTTGCAGCGTCCCGCTAAGCTGTCAGGAGAGGTGGTTTGGTGGTGATTGACAGGGTGCGTGCGCGTGACGTGTCTGAGGAGAGACACGGTGGGGAGGGGTGAGAAGGGTGCGCGACGATGCCTATTTGAGGACTGGGAGAGAAACGCGAGATTACCGGGAGATCATCACTCGTTTGCGGGCATCCGGAGACTCGCGAAACTTCCCGCCCTACTCATAATTCTCTCTTCATGTAGCCGTAAGCCTATTACATATCCATAAAACACTGTAATATAACCGCGCTCGGATCGGATCGCTTTCTCACTGCAATCGAACCGCTCCAGGATTCGTTTCAATCGAGCCGAGACCACCTCATTCAAGCGATCCCGGAGCGATTACTTTGGCGCGGAACAGAGTGCGATTGCCCTGTTCACATATGCCAATCGAACCGCGCTAACTGGGCAAACGAGATACGTTCCAAAACAAAAGTGTAGGTGCGAAAGCACCCTAAATCAAACATTTGTCTCAAAAAAAGTCTCAAAAAACCTTTTGTATGAGGGACTTCTTTCTTCAGGATTCAAATCATAAGCTGACAGTTAAACAGTTGAGTGTGCATCTTTTAAACTTTAGATGTGTATTGTCTTCTTTTTGCTGGTTGTATGTGGGCAGAGTAATACACAAAGGGTAAAGAGGCTGTAGGAGTTCTGATATTAGCCCCTTTCACACATACAGACCTTTCCGGAAAATTGCCGGCAATTTTCCGGAAAGCTTGTATGTGTGAACAGGTCCATTTTTAAAATACCGGTAAATTCGTTCTGGCTATTTTCCGGAAAGAGAAGTTGTAAGATTACCGGTAATTTGCCGGAATGCTGCGCTGTGTGAACGCAGAAGGAAGATTCCCGTAATAAGCGCATGCACGTCTAGAACGTGCTGACGTGAGACGTCTGCTTTAGCCAATCACAACAGTCAGACGCATTTACGTCCGCGCGGTTTGTGAGAATAAAAGCCTTTGAATATTTTTCCAGACACATTTAGCTGCTAGAAGTTAGTCAGATCACATTTATATGTTCTTCTTAATGCCAACTGTGTAAATAATCATCGATAAGATGCTTATGATAAGCCGTTGTTTGTTTACCTTCAAGCTTTGCGTGTGTGTGTGCCACATATTATGAACATCTCGACATGCGAAAGTGATCCTGCGAAAGTTGTTCACAATATTGATCATCCACAGAGTTTGTAATTTAGTCAAATGTTTACAAATACAAGCGCAGCCGTTTAAAGCTCATTTGTGGTGAATGATGTCAGAATTTACCGGTATTTTGGAATGGATGTGTGAATGCTCTTTTCCGGAAAATTTCCGTAACGTCCTCGCCTGTGTGAACAGCGCTTTTTTGAATATACCGGTAAAGTCGTTCCGGAAATTTTCCAGATATTTACCGGTATCACTGTGTGAAAGGGGCTATTGAAGAATATCGCACAGCTATCAGCTAATCAGATATCAGATTTGAGAACCAGACAGAACTGTTGTATATATATATATATATATATATATATATATATATATATATAGTAGTCAACATTTGAAGTCGATAAAAAAAAAGCGACTGTGGGACAGTTTTTTTGATCCAGTCCAAATGTTGACTATTGTGTATATATAAATTTTAGGTTTAAAATGTTTAGGTAGCCTTAAGCAATATTTTTTCCTGATTGTCTACAGAACAAAACACTGTTGTACAATAACTTGCCTAATTAACCTAGTTAAGTCTTTAAAGTGCACTTAAGCTGACACGGGGAGAACATGCAAACTCTACACAGACCTTCTTGCTGTGAGGTGACAATGCTAACCACTGAGCCACCATGCAACCTTTATAAGAAATAAGTTATTAAAACTATGATGTTCAGAAATTTGTTGATCTTCTTGGGGAAAATATACAGAAGGCTAATAATTCAGGAGGGCTAATAATTCTGACTCCACCTGTGTGTGTGTGTGTGTGTGTGTGTGTGTGTGTGTGTGTGTGTGTGTGTGTGTGTGTGTGTGTGTGTGTGTGTGTGTGTTTATTTGTATTAGTATAGTGTAAGGCCTCTTTTTGTGTCCAATACAGCATCAGTTTGTCTTGGGAATAACAGACAAGTCCTGTGCAGTAGCCAGAGCGATTTTGAGCCATTCTTCTTGCAGAATGGTGACCAGGTCACTATGTGATGCTGATAGAGGAAAGTATTTCCTGACTCGTTCCCCAAAGCAACCCAAAATGATTCAAAACTATTTAGATTGGATAACTGTGCAGGCCAGGCCAAGTTCACTTTCATGCTTATCAAACCACTTTGTCATCAGTCTTGCTGTGTGCATTAGTGCAATATCATCCTGATACATGGTACTGCCTTCAGGATACAATTCTTGAACCATTGGATGCACATGGTCCTCCAAAATGGTTCGATAGTCTTTGACAATGATGTGCCCATTTGGCCTAGGCAATGCCATAATATTACAGCCCAAACCATCACTGATCCACCCCATGCTTCACTCAGGGCATGCAACAGTTTGAGTGGTATGCATTTTTGGGCTTCTACGCATGACTCTCCTGGATGTGGGAAAAACAGTGAAGGTGGACTCATCAGAGAACAATACATGTTTCACATTGTCCACAGCTCAAGATTTTTTGCTTTTAGGTTTTTTGTAAAAAAATCCAGGTTAGCACCTAGATATCTCTTTCAGTTTTCTAGTGTTTTTAGAGTTACTCCTGATGGATGTAGTTCATCCTTCTTAGTGGTATGCTGACATTACCCTTGATATCGTGGCTCTTGATACTTCTCAAAGACTTGCTGTCTTGGTCATGCCAGTGAAATGCACGCCAACAATTTGTTCTCATTTGAACTCTGATATGTTAACCCATAATGTTGTGTGCATTACAATATTTTAAGCAAAAATAAAAATGTAAAAGAATTAATAGTGCATATACAGTGTATACAGTGCAGGAAATACATATTGAACACGTCATGTTTTTTCCTGGGAATAATATTTCTAAAAGAGCTGTTGACATGGAATTGAACCAGATTTTGAAACCAGATTTTTCAGTCAATACAAACATAAAAAAACAATAAAAAAAAGAAAATTAGAAAAACTAGTCATGTGTAAAAACAATGGAATGATGGAGAAAGTACTGAACTACTGAAATGTACAGTATGTAAAACCTTATATTAAAGGTGTTTTTGGTCATGACAGCTTAAAGGCATGCATCACATGTGTAAAGTCACATGCATTGCTCACGTGTGATTTTTTTTAACAAACAAAGTGTAAAAGTTGTGATGGTTCTATGGGTCTGGTCTATCAAATCTAATCCTTATTTTGTAAGTTCTATTGGATTCAAGTCAGGTGATTGGCTGGGCCAGCTTGATTTTCTTTCTCTGAAACCATTTGAGGGTTCCCTTGCCTGTGTTTTGGATCATTTTCTTGCTAAAATGTCCATCCTGGTTTCATCTTCATTATCCTAGTAATGTAGATGTTGAAATGAAGCAGCTAAAATTAATTTACAATTCTGAAGGAGTCATGGTTGCTTGCTAACTACTGAGAGATTTCAGCTGCTGTCTGGGCTTTCATTGCCTTTCTTCAGCTCCCTTTTTTCATGTGTTTTCAATACTTTTCCCTGTGTCATTTTATTGCACAGAACGTAATTAGTAAACTAATTAGTTTTGTTTTCTTTGTATATGTGACTTTCTGAGAGTTGTTACCAACATCCAGTAAAAAAGTCTACAGAACCTTTAGAAAAATGTTTTATGAGAAAAAAAAAAAAATATATATATATATATATATATATATATATATATATATATATATATATATATATATATATATATATATATATATATATATATATGACATGTTTGTGTGATGTTGGCTGTGGACTTCTGTGTGGTGCTTGTGAGTGTGTAGTCACTATGTGGATTCACCTATAAGTGCATATTACTTGTGTCCTCTTTAAATAACAAAAGAGTTTATTTCCCAGTTTGGTAAATAATAAGTGTAGTAATAGTGTTAAAAACTACAATATATTATTTTTAAAGTTACAATTAATTTAGCATAATTCAACTAGTGCACAGCCCCTTCCAGCAACAGACCCTTTTCTCATGACATCATGTGGCATCCAGTTTGACTTAACACAGTGTATCCGTACTTCCACCTACACAGTATTACCAATAGAGAATTCACCCAGTAACCTGAATATTTACTACAGATACGCTTAGATGATTACTACTGCTGTTTTCTGTTGTCTGCATTCGAGGCGAGACATCTGACATCTCAAACAAACTTACCGTTCAGCGAGATTTCTGCTGGAACCAAGAAAATGGGACTTTAAACTGAGCACTGAATTTGTATTGCTTTGTATTGTTGTCTTTACTGCACATAAAGTTGGTGTGTACTTGTCAGCATTTGTCATATAAAGATTTCAGATGTTTTTAAAGTCAGATTTAAGCATTTGAGAGGTTTTTTGAGTGCTAAAGAATACGTAACATAAAACTGTGTGGGGATGTCTATTGCCAGTGTTTTGTGCTGGTATACTGTGGTCATTTTGCAACCTGCTGTGGAGAGCTGATTCACAATACTGTACATACTCTTCATATTCATCACACTGGGCAGTTCTCTGGCCATTTTAGATATATAAGGGTATTATACATTTATGAACATAAATGTTTATGTCTATTTAAGGTTCTGAATAAATTACATAGAATAACAATATTGTATGTGACAAAACCATTAAAATGTAATTTTTAAAAATCTGTGAAGTTTATAAATAGCAAAAAATTCAGTTACTTCTAACTACTACGAAATGTCTCTGTCGCTTTCACGATTCTTGTCTCAACAGCTGCAGCAGAATGTGTACTAACTTCTATTATCAATAACATATTTGTTAGTGTTGGATTTTTTATTTCTAAAAGTGCTTTCTTGTGCATTTATTACATTTAAACACCGACTAACATTTTTGATGAAAGTGATTGTCCAAATTTGTAATCTGCATTATAATCGTAAGGTGGTCCTTACATGTCTTGCCCCTGGCTATCACCACATCACAGTATTCGCACTACCCCAACCACATCTTTCTTTCGCTCTATTCTCCTTATATTTATTTATTTTTTTATTAGAGTGATCTCCATTTAGTTCCCATGGAAACCTTTTATAACTCGTAGCAGGACAGATGAAAACAAAGATACAGTGCATAGACAGAGAGAAAGAGAGAGAACTGTGGATGAGAGTCCACCTACTCACAGTTAGAACAGAAAAGCTCTTACCATGGTCAAAGTGCAGCCACTCACAGCTCTGCCACATCAACACTGAAGCACAACTCACACGCTCCTACTGCTATAAATACAGCACTGTTAGCTCTGAAAGAAGATGGCCGATGAATTTATATGCTACACAATTTCCATAGTTTTAGCAATTTTCAGCCTACAAAATTTTCTGCTTAATATATATTTTTTGTAGGAAAGGCAGGGGCCTCATTTTTAATCATTGTGCATGCACAAAACAGGACCTGAAATATGTGTATACCACTTCCCATAAAAAAACATGGGATTCACAAACAAACTTGCATGTATATATATATATATATATACACAGTAAAATCTTCAGAGTAAAATTTACTCAGTTCAGATAACATTTGGTCCCTCTCTAAATTGAGCAAAATTTACTCAGCAGCAGAGTTAAAGTTAATGAGACAATGATGGGGTTAATTAAGTGATGATTGAGCACTGATGATGAACACCTGCTGTTAATAAGCAGAAACAGAGAAGAGAAACACAAAACTACATCTACCTTCAGTCACAGCCATAGACTAAACAAACTGAAATAAAACACATCAAATCTCTCAAAATCTCAGCAAAGGATCCTTAAGTAACTCCACAAACAGCAGCTTTACTTATTAACAACATGTTTGGCCTTATTTCTGCCACACTCTATAAAATTCCATATAGTGATAATATTAAGAATTAAAAATTTTTTTGCAACATTTAAAAAAAAAAAAAAAAAAAAAAAAAAAAACACTTTTTGTTTTTAAGCTGTCACCATTGAGGAGAACAGTAGCTGCTTTACTTGGACTCTGGCTCAATTGCTAATGTTAGTTTCTCTTTGTTTGGCAAATGTGTGTTATGACAAATGTTGTATAAAGAGAGCAGTTGTGCTCTAGATAATTGACTGGTTTGGTCACTGGTCAAATCAGTAAAGTTGGTTTTGACCTATTAAGTTTATATGTTGTATCACAAAAGGAGCACTGTATTAAGAAAATGTAGCTCACCAATACTTTTATCAGATCATAAAACAGATTGAACATCTGAAACACTTAAAACCCACAGACATAAAGAATCAGCGTATGCTTCTCAACTATGGTGAGTTTTTTTTTTTTTTTTTTCTGTGTTTTGTTTTTTCCTACAGTGCATGCTGGGAACTATGGATAAATGTCATATGATTGTCTTAACATGCACTGCATCAAAAAAAAAAAAAAACTCTAACCACTGTTGAGATAGATACGCTGATTATTGATGTCTGTGTCTCTGAAGTGATTCAGATGCACAATGTATTTTAATATAACACCACAGCTGACACCCATTCTCTTGGAAAACAATGAATTTTGTTTGTTATATTATATACCATCATACTATCATCTAAACATAATTTCTTGTACAGTTACTCTTATCATGAGTAAGAATCCACACAGGATCAATCATCTTGATCTCATTAGCTCTCTTTTCACTTGTCATTGCAAGTAAAGAAAATCAACATTGGAAATCGAGTCCAAGTAAATCAACCACTTTTCTCCATGATGGTGACATTAGGCGAAAAAAAACATGTTTTTTTTTGTAATATGTAAATAACTAAAACGGTTAATTCTCAATAAATCTTATATGGACTTTTGTGAACAATAAAGTCAAATAAAGTCAATCAGGTAACCAATGAGCGAAGCTGCTGCTGCTTCTCTTCTGTTTCTGTTTATTAACAGTATTAAGTTATACTTATTAAAGTTCATTCTTAATATTATCACTATATGGAATTTTATAGAGTGTGCCAGAAATAAGGCCAAACATGTTGTTAATAAGTAAAGCTGCTGTTTGTGGAGTTACTTAAGGATCCTTTGCTGAGATTTTGAGAGATTTGATGTGTTTTATTTCAGTTTGTTTAGTCTATGGCTGTGACTGAAGGTAGATGTAGTTTTGTGTTTCTCTTCTGTTTCTGCTTATTAACAGCAGGTGTTCATCATCAGTGCTCAATCATCACTTAATTAACCCCATCATTGTCTCATTAACTTTAACCAAATGTTATCTGAACTGAGTAAATTGTACTCTGAAGATTTTACTGTGTGTGTATATATATATATATATATATATATATATATATATATATATATATATATATATATATATATATATATATATATATATACACACACACACACACACACACACACATTTACAAACTTTCTAATAATTCAAGCTTATAGTGTATGATGAATCAGTTGCAGACAAAATCCCTTTTTCAATTTTTTCAATCCTTTTTCCATTTGCTATGTTATTTTATGCATCTGTAAAAGTAGTTAAAGAAATCATTTTATTTCCTATCAACTTTAAGCCTTCACACTTTATTCTGTTTAGTTTAACAAGTTGTTTTTATAAACAATATAACACATTTTTAAAAATATTTTTGAACTTTTAAAGGGACATGACAGCCCCCACTTTCAGTTAAAGTCTACTTCAGAATTTTTTCAAAAGATGCATGATTAATGGGCGTGGAGCTCCGCTAGCATCGGGCAGGAGTGGGCGTGGCCAGCAGGGGAGAACGTGAGCGATCAACTGTTGTTGACAGTTACGCCTGTTTCACACCGCAAGCGTCAGCGGCGTGTGAGCAGAGCGTGAGCAGCGCGTATGTCGAGCAGTAGCAGCACGCAGGCGTTTGCCTTTCACACCAGCTGCGTCTGCAGCGCGCAGCTCTTCGGCAGCTGCTGCAGAGATCAACTTATCTCTGTCTATTCTATCTAGTTACCCATGTCTCTCTATATACAAATACACTTTTTAAACTTTTCATCTGCACCAAGGCCCCTCCTATGCTATTTCTTTAACCTGCAAATGTTTATTTTACAAATTTTATAAATCAAATAGTACTGTATGCTTCTCAAGCTAACTTATATGAGAAGTGTCTAAAGTCAGAAGACAATCGCCTGTGATATCAGATCATTTGTTTTTTTATTATCAGGTTGCTGTAGACCTAGTTATAATAATATTTATAAAATATAGTTATAATGATATTTATACATGATCAAACTAGTGTTACTTTCTCCGCTTCAGTAATGTCCTGCGGCAGAATAACAGCTCGTTAATTCATGCTCGTGCAGATGATGAGATGGACAAAAGTAACCAATGCATGCCCTTCTTTTACTTATTTTCGTGTTGTCAGATTCACAGTGCAAACAGCTCGCGGTAGGAATAACTAGAGTGAACATAAAACAAAGCCGATTAAAACTTTCTTCCTCTGCTCAGCTGCACAGAACACAGCGAGCTCACATCATCCAGCATGCGTGTCGAACTACACTACACTTCGCCATGGACTACAAATCCCGTAAATATTCTATTTCCCCTCTCCTACAACACTAGTGTGCAACTTAAGCAAAACTGATACTAAAATTGTTTTACATTTGGTTTTGTAGTTCGGGCCTAAATAAATGTTTGTTGCCGTTTTAAATCGTTTTAAGTTAATTTGAATGACTATTTATAAACCATTTGACATTATTAACGCATTTATTGGGTAAAATTGCTACTTTTTACTGTCATTCAATGAGTTTTGGTCATTATCAATGCACTGTCACTTTAATTGAGCGTGAGCAGCGTGTCAAAAATAGACCCAGCGCCGAAACTATCGCTGCACTGCTGCTTCGGCGACGCTCACGCCTCGCTCTGACGCGCCACTGCTGCATGTGGTATGAAAGCTCTAATCTGTTAACATGGACGCTGAAAACACACGCGCTGCTCACGCTCTGCTCACGCGGCGCTGACGCTTGCGGTGTGAAACAGGCCTTAGCTCACATAATGAGACAAACCGTGAGGAGATGCATGAGTTTATAGTTTACAAAGTTAAAGTTATAGTTTGCCAAGAAATGAACAGTGATTTAATGCCCTGCTACATTTGTTATTCGTAATTTCATATACACATAACCACAATTTATATCATTATAAAGATAAGTGTGTTCATGTAAACCCTATAAATGAGGACTTCTCCCTCAATCCCCGTATCCAGCAGACTCAGTGCAGCAGGTCTCCTGACCTGTCTATTTTAACCATTAGCCCTGCTGGTAATCTGGAGGATTTAGGCAAACACAGCAGCACAGTGATGTGTCTGAATGTGAACGAACTCCTGATGAAAGACAGTGTCCGCCATTCTCTAATTCTCGTGCTGCTCTCCCGACAAAAATGCTAGCAGCACACACACAGCTTTGCTGTATGATCGGCCCTGACAAGATCGCGGGGGAAAACAGAGAGGGTGCTCGCTGCAGAGCCATTTGAGCAGAGCTGAGCTCCAGCGAGGGGGAGCATGAGCTCTCGCTCCTCCTCCTGTAAGCTGTTTTAATGCGTACACCAACCCCACCCCTAACCCTACCCCCAGTGACATCACTCGTAGAATAAGTGCAAAAAAGGTGGAGCTCAAGCTCCCCCTCGCTGGAGCTCAGCTCGCCCAAATGGCTCTGCAGCAAGCACCACTTGGGAAAACATGCAACAAACCGCGTGGATCATGGAAACAAACGCATATGAGCCTTCATGAACGGCTAAATACTGTGTGCCCGTGCCGTGAGTCCGTGACGTGTCTCACAGCTCGGGCTTGACTCTGGCAGGTCTGGCAGGTCTCATGAATAATTAAGCAGCCGGCTCTTCTCATAGGATAAGAAAACTCCGATATGAATAATAATGAGAAACCGACGCATCATCATTGCACTTGCAGTACTGCGCTCCGTCGCCGATTTTGATCCCGCCCTAAAAATCATTTTAAACCCGGAAGCTGAAATTAGCTGACAAAAGCTCAAAATTATCCAGTTTTCCCCACAATTAAAGCTGATAGGTGCTAACATTGTCTTAACTGATACTCAACACACACAAATCTGTTAATATTAAAAAAAGTTTTCCAGTGTGTCCTGAACCTTTAAAGTAATTACGTAGTGTAATTATAGCTCTTTTGGATCAAATTATTGGGCTAGGCAAATGGATCTCATGGAATTGATCTAACAAAAAGATTGTGATCGTTGCTTTGAGTAAAATAACTTACAATTATTTAAAACACATTAAAATATAAAGAATTTTAATGCACAACGTGGAAAACATTTAATATTCCCACATCCCACCACACTGGGAACAGAAATGTATCAGATGTAAAATAATTGGGCCAATATAAGTTAATTGCTCTTTGCAGCGCATGACCAAATAGTTGAATATATATGATCTTATTTATTAATTAGGCTATAAAAGCATATAAAAATTATATAAAACATTTATATAATTATACATTATTATATATATTTATTTAGTTATTATATTTACATATTTATTTATAGTTTACTAAAACTATAAACCATTTACCATTTACTAAAATATAAATAGACATAGGCCTACACATTTAATTTAAAATACAATAAAATACAGAAATCAAATAACTGTGTACTTTTTATGTTATGTATTAATGAATGTTGAACTCAGCATTTCCATTGATTGTGAAATTAGGCATGGAAAAAGGTATGCCTTGAGATGTTAATATTTCACTCCATGTTCTTCTGTCAGACAAGGACGAGGCCAATAAGAAAGCAATCTAGACTCACATCTGTGGCCTGTCACTGTCATGATCTGCCGACTTTCAAGTCCTGCATCAGATAGGTGACCAACAGCAGTACTTCGTAGACTGTGGTTTGTGTAAATTTTAGCAAAACCTTCCACCTGAAAAATACATTTCAAGCTTGCAATTTAGATTAGTAAACTATTATAACTGCCAAATTAATAAATCAGTTAATATGCTGGTAAAGTATCTAATAAAATGTGTTCGCTACCGCTTCACAAATGATTTTACCATATTAGACAAGATAACTGATCCCATCGGCTCCCTGGTAAATCACACATCGGTGTCCTTGAGATTATAAAGAGGAAAGCATTTCGGATGCACATAGAAAGCGCCAGCATCTACTGGACACTTGAATAGGTATTTTTCAAAGCTGCCCACTGGGTAAAATGGATCAGGGTCTCGCAAACATAAATCCACGCAAAATTTCCCTATGCGAAGCTGTGGGATCCTTGTGATTTTTTGTTTCTGGAATATACGGCAAGAGTCAGATATCCCATCCATTTCTCATCTTTTCAGAGAATGGAAGACTCTTTTGATAATTTGTGATTTCCTCTCTTCCCACGTGCAAAAACACAATTGTATTTCAAACCACACCTTTCTCACTAGACCAATGGGTGTGAAAGGGGACAGTGCTGGTGATTTTTTTTTTTTTTTATCTTCTGCAGGTCAGACTCTATTATACGCGGGTGATGGATGCTGGTGTCCAAAATTTCTTTCTGTAGCACTCTATGACTGATTTAAATACAGCATTGCTTGACTTGAATTTGTTGTCACTGATAATATTATGTTTTTTGATGTGGCAGTTAATCCCTGCTCTTAAAAATATCAGACTGGAAACACTGTATTCGTGAACGGATGTGGTCTGCACAGAGGCATAAAACTCACGCAGAGTCTCGTTAAGAAGAGAAGCAGAATAGGTCTCAAAACCAGCATTTTTTTTTCTTTTTGGCTCTGAGACAAAAGTCTGAGAAAGCTTTTACTGCCCATTTAGTTGTCTTTTTTGTGTTTGTCTCATCTTTGTACTCTTCAATCTGATTGATCTCTTTAAATGTCAAATCTTTGAAACACTTTTCTCTCTAATTTTCCTTTTTAGACTTCTCCAGATTTTCAAGTTTGTCCTGAGCCTCTTTACACTTGTCAAAATTTTCATATTGCTTATACAAGTTAAATGACATGTGAAAAACATTATCAAAAATCATTTCGATGAACATAATGTTTACTATAGGTCTACTGTCAGTGTGTGTATGTTTGTTGTTATGGTTACTCGTAGTTTTTGGGGGAAGCGCATTTATTTCAAAGTGTAATCAAAACTGACTGGAACTACCTGTGAGTTTCAACAGAAATAATGCACACCCTCCAGCCATTTAGAATCAAGAATTTCAGCAGACCATGGAATATATATATATATATATATATATATATATATATATATATATATATATATATATATATATATATATATATATATTAGTGGTGGGCCATTATCGGGGTGCTCTTATCGCGTGATAAAAAAAATATCTGCGTTAATCTTTTCTCAAAGTTGGGTTGGGAGCTGGGTCTATTCTATGCAAGCTATGATGACTTTCACCTTGATATTTTATCGTGGATGTATATCTGACCGGTGAAACTTCTGACAAAAAAGTGCCCTTCTGAATCAAAAGAAGAATTATGGACTGGTGAGAAAGTTGTGGAATTTAATAACGCATGGCAAATGAGAAGAAAAAAAACTTCCGCAGTTCGCGATGTGTGTGTGTGTGCGTGTTTGTGTGTGTGCGGTCCTTTTCTGGCAGTCGCATGTGTGGGTCTTGATGGGATATATGGCGAAAAGTACTACATGGCATTTTTTACTGATCGCGGTGTTTACTTCAATAATGCCACTAATATATGCATACTCCACATGTTTTGATTCCATTTCTGCTCAGTTCAATTATGACTTAAGTTGGATTAGGGTAATCAACATTCGCTGTTTCGAGCTTACATAGGCCTACAGTTCAAAATTCATGTTTAACTGAATAAACAGTTCATTAACACAAGTGCATCTTATTGAACATCATTAATTTCCATCACCAATTATCATAAAACAGTTTCTCAAGCAGTTTGTGATGCATTTTCGAAATAGGAGATGAGCCCCTGTGGTCTAATGCGCCACTTGGCTTGAGAAACCCATTTTTAAAGACTTATTAAGACTATTCCGAATGCCTTCGGCAGAATTCAAATGAGCCATTTTAATCTAGATAAATTCCGGGATTAATCTAGATTAAAAAATTGTATCTATGCCCACCTATATGCTTAACAAGACAACACTGACTTATCCAACACTCACAAGACAACAATCTGCATTTTTCAAAATCAGCACCCTTGTTCAGTATTTT
Organism: Danio rerio; assembly: GCF_052040795.2. NCBI lineage: Eukaryota > Metazoa > Chordata > Actinopteri > Cypriniformes > Danionidae > Danio > Danio rerio. Next base: position 12,393,005 of record NC_141034.1, read on the forward strand.
TAACATGAAAAAACATGATCAAATAAATAATTTAGGTATTAAATAATTAAATAGATTAAACAATTTAGTTATAGTGTACTTTTAAAAAACTTGAATGGTTGAAAATTACTAGATCTGCTGTGGTTCATAAATTCCTGCTTTGATGATGTACAATAAGTTCACGTCACACTCTGTGTATGCCAATTTGTTGTGAACCAAGCTCATCAATGTTCTTATCAGTGCCCGAATTCATGCAAACAACCTACTGATTAACGACCTCTGTATCTCGAGTGCTGACCCACCTATAGTTTTTGTTGTGGTTGAACTTTACAATAACAATACATAAATAATGATGTGTTAATATGTAAACTAAACATTACTCTACTATGAATTAAGGATGTGTTAATGCCTTTATCTAACCTTAACTAGCTAACTTTAACTGTCAGCATCAATTCTGTATGAACAGTTTAAACACGGGAGTTCATGAGTAGTTAAGGATGAGTTGGTGATGATGTGCCCTTTCAAGTAAAGTCACAACATAATTTATTATACATTAACAGGTCGTGAGTTTATGTTGGTTACATTTGGCTTAAACTGAAATGTTTATTAAAACAATAATTAACAACATGTAGCCTACTAACAAGTAATTAAGGTAGTTATTATTGAATCTTGTGACTCATGTTATAGTTACAGTTAGTTCATGATTAGTGTGTTTCTTAACTCAGTATTAGCTCATATATTAATACATCATCATTCATGTACTGTTATTATAAAGTATTATCATTTTTAATGCGTGTATATATGACTGTGTTGATGTGCTTAATCTTGGCGGCAAATATATACTATGCTGCTGTGATTAATGTGGCAAACCAAGAAGTCAGACTTGCAACTGCCATTTTATACACAGACATGCTGTCTGAGAACAAAACACACTCCTGCTGCAAACGTAATATACATGTTACCCCCAAACAAGGCAGGAGAACATGAAAAGTAAACAAACCAATGTAACTTGATTCTGTGTATAAACAAAACAGTTGCACTAACAACATGCATTTAGCTACACAAGTTAACTAAAATAGACAAATTAAATAAACTTCAGCCAAAACTAACAGATCAAGCATATGTATTGCCAAGATACCATGTGCATGTTTGAAGAGGGTGAGGTATTTGTCACTTAGCAGTCTGCAACTTGAAAGCAACAAATTAGTATAAACAATGGCAGATCGCCCTTGAAATGGTTTAATGATTCAAAAGTTTAGCAGCCAAGAGTGACATTCATCCACATAAACACCTCGTTGATTAAATTTGCAAATGATGTTGCTTCTGAACAAGTCTTTTATATTTGTAACACTGCAGTTTGTTTAGAAACACAAGATGTATACATGGAGCTTAGATTGAAACATGATTTTTTGATGGTTGTTTCTTAACAAAATTAAAATGAAAATTCAAATGCTTAAAAAGATCAATTAATAAATCTCAAAACAGCTACCCAAATGATAAATTAAACCCTCAATGAGAAAACAAATGCTCAAATGTATTTGATATTTAATTTTCATGATCAACTCAGTGGTGTTAAAATGAATTTTTTCATTTCTTTGATGTGCCGCGATACAGACGAGGACAATTCGATATTGGTTCAGTAATAGATCATAACCGGTTATTACTGACGTCATTTATCTCCTATGCGCTATGTCAATGTAGAATACTATGGTAAACGATGCAAGTCCAAGTAAATAAAATGCTCCAACTACTTAAAAAACAGATAATTGCACACAATTCTCCACTTTTTTGTTTGCTGAACAGTCTTTTACTGACAATGAAGAAAGTATAACACACGAGTTGCTATTTCACTACTTGTGGATCCAGACACGCGTGTCTGTATAGTAAGTTTTCTCCACCGTGTCTATTAAGGATTACTTGTAATAACCGCGTATTATGCATATAGAGATATATCTTACTACTTTTATTGAAGGACAAAATTGTATTACAAATAATGTAGAAGTGAAAATATATTTATAGATTAATAAAAAAATTCCTGTGTTGAGAACAAAAAAAATCTAAAAGTAGATGGAAAGCACTGTCAATGCACAGTGATGCACCAAGATATCGAATTGAACGAATCGATGGCAAGATAATCGTAACTGAACCGAACCGTGAGACCAGTGTAGGTTCACAGCCAGGGGCAGACTGGCCATCTGGCAAATGCCAGAAGGGCCGGACCATTTTTTAAATGTGGGCCGGTCACCTATTTTATTTATTTATTTTTTCATATGTATTGTTTTTTAAATGTAGGCAACTTTTATCTTGTGTGAGATGTGAATATCAGGATGATGATGGTGATAAAAGTAAGGATAATAGTAATTGTTAAGCATTGGCCCAATTGGCTAGATGGGCCGACCCAACCTGAGGCTCCTCAGATGTAATCAAAATCTGGCAAGAATGTCAAACAAACAGTAAGTGCAAAAAAAAAGGGAAAGGCAGTCAAGCCAGACATTGCCAAATACATAAAATTTACTGAACTAGTCTCGAAAGGGGTCAGTGTGATGGCGCAGTAGGTAGTGCTGTCGCCTCAGAGCAAGAAAGTCGCTGGTTTGAGCCTCATCTGGGTCAGTTGGTGTTTCTGTGTGGAGTTTGCATGTTCGCGTGGATTTCCTTCTGGTTTCCTTCACAAGTCCAAACACAGGCTATAGGTGAATTGGGTAGGCCAATTGTGAATTGGGTAACCCAATATAATGGGTTGCAGCTTTGAGGGCATCCGCTGTGTAAAACATATGCTGAATAAGTTGCTGATTCCCAGATTAATAAAGGGACTAAACCGAAAAGAAAATGAATGACATGATTGCATATATAAATGGGTTGCTTTTGTTCCAGTCACATACATTAAATGTTTAAATATCTCTAAAATAAGGTACTGCTAATATAATTTTACCATCTGTACACCAATATAAGTAGTGAATGTGCGTGTCCTTGGGTGGGGCTGTGTCGGTGTGGTAATGTGGGCAGGTGTGGGTACTGTGCCAGGGCTGATTTTTAGTCCCAGTCAACCCCTGTTCACAGCCCTAGTATTAAGCAAAAACAACTAAATGATAAATCAAATGTTTTTAAAATAAAATAACCATTTGTTTAAAATCCCATGAGAATCAGACATTCAATGAGTGTATTGAATACATGCTTAATACCCTGCTTTCAGGCAGTAGCTTTTCTTTATATAAAAGTCAGCTGCTAAATGAGATAGTGACCTCTGTTTAACATCTTGCTGAAGAACTTTAAAGTCCTTCATATGAGAAACTAAAGCAACTAATGTAGGCTGATGTACCATTCTGAGAGCTCAAACCTTGGTTAGAACATTTTTTATTCATCAGCATCCATGAAAACAAAATCCCTCTGATATGTCTTCATAAAGTCATGATTAATTTTCACACTTCACAATTAGGTTTCATGGTTTCAGTTAGTAGGTTTTCATGGACACTAACACTTTGAGTTTAAGATGATTAAGACAATACTTTGATTAAGAGTCAAACATGTAAAGAGATTTTGGATGATCATAATCCAAATATGGTTAAAATTGTAGTAAACATAAATCAAATTAAGTCACGAGGAGTATTCCTATTTTAATTGCATTATTGCAGTACAATACAACACCTTGCGAAGCAGTGCGGCAGTAGGTAGTGCTGTCGCCTCACAGCAAGAAGGTCGCTGGTTCGAGCATCGGCTCAGTTGGCGTTTCTGTGTGGAGTTTGCATATCCTCCCTGCGTTTGCGTGAGTTTTCTCCGGGTGCTCCGGTTTCTCCCACAGTCCAAAGACATGCAGTACAGGTGAATTGGGTAGGCTAAATTGTCCGTAGTGTATGAGTGTGTGTGTGGATGTTTCCCAGAGATGGGCTGGAAGGGCATCCACTGCATAAAAACTTGCTGGATAAGTTGGCGGTTCATTCTGCTGTGGTGACACCGGATTAATAAAGGGACTAAGCCAACAAGAAAATGAATGAATGAATGACAACACCTTAATCAAACTATTAGCATCATGTATGATTTTTCACCACATATTGCAATGGGATAGTTCCTACACACATGGCTGTTTGACACTGTATTCTCTGCAACTACAGAGTCAGTCCAGGACCACAGATTATGTTTATATAGACATCAGTATTCAAATAATTTACCTTAATCTAATTAAGGTTTTTATATTAGCTGTTTTTACAATGTTCCATTTATGTTCCCGTTTTACATTTTAGAATCATAGACTGTAAAAGATATGGACATAGTATCCAGAGTGTGAGCAGAGCTACAGATGCTTGCTATCATTTTGCTTAGACTTGCTTTCCTATGGGAGAAACGCTTACTTTATTACCTGACTCGTTTGTGTTCTGACCACATGTGCTTGGTTGTACACTATATCAACAATGTGTTTAGACTTTTAAAAACACTGTTGTAATACATTGAGCCAACAAACATTGTTCCTATGACTTTTTTCTACAGGAAGAAAATGCAAATTACATCCAAGCACTTGAGACATAGTCTGTTAGTAAATGCAAGGCTATTTATGAAATCCAGGCATAACACTGTATGACAACGCTTCAGATGACTGTTCTATAGCCCACAGCTAATCAATCTGTCACATTCTGGAATGCATTACAGGTCTAAAGAAAAATATAAATGATAAAAGATTTTAAATAAAACAAATACATATTTAAATATGGTGTACACAAATATAATATCACTCACCTGGAAAATAGAGGCTACGTGAATGGTTTGTGAGCACAATTAAGAGCACAAAGCATGCCATATCATCTGATAATGGTAAGAAATAATTACAAAAGGCAACTGACTGTGTAAAGCCACATAAAACAAAACAAAAATATGATATGTATATGCTGAGTTCAGCGGCTAATCAGCCAGAATCAGCTGAGGTAAAGTGACAGCGACTAGCGAGACGTAGCTTTCACCCAAGTGGCCACAACCTTAATTATGCAGACTTCATAAAACCTAATTTAAGGGAAACGGATGAGTTACAAAAAAGATTCACCCTCCTCACAGTTGTCATGAAGGGTAAAATTAGCTAAATGACACAAAAATAGTTCTTTGTACAAGGTTGTAAACACCTTTTTATTCTGCCTTAACATTGTCCATTTTAATAGTGGGGTCAATAGAAATTTTCTCTATTTGGAGCCAGGACCAGCAGAATTTTGATGAATTGCAGTTTCAGTTACTTCCGTATTTACTTCACGAGGAAGACTGGCAGTTTGCCGCTTGATCATAATACATAGATTGATTGATGTAATTTAATCACCATGCTATCCATTGTCTCCTCCAGAGTTTCCTGTAATTCCAAGTGATTCATTAACTTTTTTTGACTTCAGCTGCAGATCATTTTCAGGTCCAACATTCAATTCATGCCCCACTAGTGTGCAGTAATGTGACTAAAATAGAAATACTCCACAAATTAATTTAATTTGTGTTTACTACTATGACTTGGGGGAGACGTGGTGGCACAGTGGGTAGCGCTGTCACCTCACATCAAGAAGGTTGCTGGTTCGAGCCTCAGCTGGGTCAGTTGGCATTTCTGTGTGGAGTTTGCATGTTCTAACCGTGTTGGCAAGGGTTTCCTCCGTGTGCTCAGCTTTCGCCCAAAAGTCTAAAGACATGCACTATAGGTGAATTGGGTAAGCTAAATTGGCCATAGTCTATGAGTGTAAATGAGAGTGTATACATGTTTCCCAGTGATAGGTTGCAGCTAGAAGGGCATCTGCTGCATAAAACATATGCTGGATAAGTTGACAGTTCATTCCGCTGTGGCAACCCCAAAATAAAAAAGGGACTAAAGCCTGGTTTATACTTCTGTGTCGAGTGATCGGTGTGACCCGCGGCGCATGCCTTGCACATTGCCGTGCATTTAAACTTATACACTGTTTTTGTGGCTCTGCAATAACACTTCCAAAACGCTAGCTCCTGTCGAGTTTCTTTGCTGGTGTTTTGTTTTTACTGAACGCTACTTTAATGTTGAAGTAGCTCAAGATCGCTCATTTTGAGGCTGGAACGGATGGATGTAAACAACTTTAACCATTAAGTAAACACAAAACAAAACTTTCTATCTGGACCTCTTTCACAGGACTCGACACTAGTTCTTTCTCTAATGGGTTCACGCGACTTTTTGTCCCACCCACACTCATCAGCACTACCAAGCCAACCAATCACAGAGCTTGTGCTATGCTTTGTTGCATTGTGTAGTTAAATTTTTTAAGAGGTTCACATTAGCGTCAGCGACGACCACGGCAAGGACTATGCGACCACGCACAGGCTGCGCCGTAGCATACGCATGTGCTTGATGCAGAAGTATAAATCAGCCTTAGGCCAAAAAGAAAATGAATGAATGACAATTATGACTTTAATCAGATTAAGATCATTAACAATCTCTGTTTACTTTATAGACTCTTAATCACAGAATTGTCTTAATTGTATTAAAATCAGAGTATTAGTATTAGTAAACGTACTGACTGTCAAGTCAATGTCTGACATCCAGTAGTGATATAATATATAAACTGTGCTTCCACTCAGAGCTACATTTATGTTCCTGTTAATTAAATATGCTGTTGCCAGAGGTCTTCTTTGAAAACCTGTTAGTAGTCAGTTCCCAACTGCAAACAAAAAGCTATTTCAACAGTCAGTGGGTTCTGAAAGTAAAATGATAAATATTCTACAAAAAGGAATAGACAAATCTATTGCAACATGCAAGATTTTTTATAATATTGTAAATGCATTTTTTATCCCAGCCATTTTCATCATTACAAAATATTATGAAATAATCTCGTAACAGTAAATATCGTGGTGGAAATGTCTGAATGTTAAACTGGTACACTAAGATGGAAATGAGATGCTTCATCGTATTGCAGACACTGCTGTAAAGTAATGGTAAAATACTGGCAGCAGAGGTGCTAGTAATGAAATGTTATTTTAAAGTTTCCCCATTAATTACATTTAACAGATTTTATTTTCTGTAAAAATATATTAACTAAAATAAATTTTAATTAAATCATTTCATTTTGTGTTTGAGTTCATGATCTCAGGGACACATCACCAACCATGCCACCCTTGGATTCACAACAACCCTGTTCATCACTTGAGTTCTTATTTCCTGTGAGCACCCTGATTACACACAGTATATAAGAGACACTCAGCCCTGCACTCACCATCTGGTCTCCCATTCACCACTTGAACCTTGCAGATCCTCTTTACTCCTTGTTGCTTCTGTTTGTGCTCTCCTCTGTTGCTTCGTTTTGTGCTTTTGTTCCTCGACTGTTCTGATTTTTATTGATTTCCGCATTCCCTGTTCATCATTCAACCAAAGACTCAATACAAAATAAGTAAATAGACTTTCAATAACACTTGCCTGCTCTGCACCCCAACGTCTTCGATAATCGATCTGGTTTTGCACGTATACCTTGTGTGTTCTTCTGTGTAGCATAATAGAAGATAGACCATAAAAATCCAACATGGACTCTCAATCACCGTCACCCCCAGATCCATTCACTGAACTCATCACCGCAGTCTAAGCATCCTTCATCTTTCCTACTGAGTGCTCCAGGGTTGCCTTTTCTCATTTTAATCCAAGGATAACCAATAGGGTACAGGTGGATCTGATTCTTTTAAACTGTTCCCTCAGGACGAAGTGTGATTTCTGGTACTTCACCATTGATGTCTTGCTGGGATGCACCTGGCACTCATATCACTCTCCTGTTTTCCTAAGAAATACATGTGACAATATTCTGGAGTGATGACTGTAAGAACAACTGTTAGCTCGGATCACCAATCTTGGTCCTCGAGGGCCAATGTCCCTGCAGAATTTAGCTCCACTGGCATCTACACATCTACTTGGAAGTATCAAGTATACCTAGTAAGATCTTGATTAGCTTCTTCAGCTGTGTTTGATTAGGGTTGGAGCTAAAATCGGCAAGACACTGGCCTTCCAGTAACAAATTTGGTGTCCCCTAGTTTAACTAATTTACTTTAGACTGTTTCAATGCCAGGCATTCCAGGATATCTTCAAGCAGGCAGCACTTAACTCCCAACTCATCAACCATGGGACTGTATTATTACTGTAATTGTTACCTGAGGCGAAACTACCTATAGGAAGACTTTACCATTTGTCCATCCACAAGGAAGTGGGGGAGTATAAGTATAAATGTTACAACAGGGATTTATCATTCCATCTTCCTCATTAGCTGCACCCAGCTTCTTCTTTGTGGGTAAGAAGGACAGAAGTCTTTAGCTCTGTCTTGATTAACAACCTTTAAACTCTTAGATTCTACAGATTCCCTATCCAAGCTGGACATGCAAAGTTCATTTATGGTTGTGTGAAAAAGAGCCCTTTTCCCATGTTTGTCACACTTTAATGTTTAAGGTCATAAAACAAATTTAAATATTAGTCAGATAACTCAAGTAAACAGATCATGCAATTTTGAAATTAAGGTTTTTATTATTAAGGAAAAACAAGGGGCCATCCTTAGCAACAATTGCAATCAAGCATTTTCGATCATTTCAATGGGATTCAGGTCAGGACTTTGACATTTCTGTTTGGAGTTTGCATGTTCGCCCCGTGTTGGCGGGTGCTCCGGTTTCCCCCATAAATCCAAATACATAAGCTTTAGGTGAATTGGGTAGTTAAATTGCTTGTGGTGTATGAGAGTGAATGGGTGTTTCCCAATGATGAGTTGTGGCAATCCCTGATTAATAAAGGGACTAAGGTGAAAATAAAATGAATAAAAAAGGAGAAACACAAATTAGAACTGACTCTAGTTACAGTTTTATGATGAAATCAACTGAAATAAAACAAATTATTAAATCACTAAACATCTCGGCAGAATTCTCTATACACTGTTCCTCCTTTTGGTCAAAAATACCTGCCTCAACTAAACTTGCAAAATAAAACATCTAAATTTAATTTTAATCCTCAAATATATTTTGTATGAAGAAACAACCTCATCTTCATCAAACGCTGTGAATATCTGTTTTCCCTCTTCATTGTGCAGTATTTTATGCATCATGATTGATATCAGCAAACACCACTCGTAAAGTAATAAGCATAAAACTTTTTTAGTGAGACATTATACATTAAAGTAGCAGATTTGTATTGTGTGTGTGTATGTGTGTGTGTTTGGGAGGTGTATGTTTTGTGGTATAAAAATGGCTTTGTAGCTGACAGGTCTAAAATGACCCACAGGACAATTGTTGTAACCAAAATGTATAGAGCCTTCATGAAAATAGAAAATGGTTCAGGTTTTTTTTTTTTTTTTTTTTTTTTGAACGTTTGGGTCATTTCAGAAAGTCAGCAAATTTCAAGATGAAAAAAACATTTCTTTTTTTTTTCTGCTGTTAAAATGGAGCAAAGGCATTTTTGACTAGTCAAAAATTTGTAGTGTTGAAGTCACCATTGTGATGAATACTGGTCGATTTGGTTAACTGGGCCCTTATCTTTTAGCATTACTTTTTGGCTGCTTTACCAATATATATATATATATATATATATATATATATATATATATATATATATATATATATATATACACACACACACACAATATTATATACAATATTATATACAATATAATACAATTATATATACAATATTAAGTGTGCAATATTAAGTATATATATTAGGAGTGTAATGGTTCACAAAAATCACGGATCGGATCAATACGACACAGTGGTGTCACGGTTCGGTATGTTTTCGATACAGCAAAAAAATAAAAAAGCCAAAAGATTTCTCTGATTTTTTTTTTAATGTATTAAAACTAACATCATAAAAGTATGAACTTTTTTTTTTTTTTTTGACTTTTAACAGTAATAGAGCTATACTTTTGGAGTTTCTGCTCAGCAGCAAATAAAGCAAATCCTTCTTTATACTCAAAACCAAAAAGTTTCCTATAAAAAATAAATGTAATATTGTAGTAGTTAAACAAATAAAAAGAAAAGATTAATTTAGTTTTTATATGGAACTCAGTTTCAATCAATTTTTAAGTCATTTTTTTTATTTTCAGAAGGATGAGTGTCCACCTTTTCTACAGACAGCACAGATCTGCTCGATTTGACTGTCACCTGCCATTTTAGTGGATCTGAAAGCAGAAATTATCTGATTGAAATGGGCTTATGAAGGAATAATGTAACAGGGCTCAATTGCATTTAACATTTTCTTAAAACCCGAAAAAAAAAAATTAAGGTCTAACAGGGCTCGAAATGAACCTTTTTTCTTGGTAGCACCGGTGCTCCTAACTTCAAAAATTTAGGCGCACCAGACAAAATTTAGTTCACCCACCAAAAATGATGAGCACTGTTACTACACGTTTTATATTAACATATTCTATTATATATTAACACTCTAATCACAACTAACAAATAAACAAAACTCTGCATGCACTCACCGGCCTTGCACGCATTGCTTGACGAGAATGAGATTAACTAAATTAACAATAATCACTGTGCTGTTCTCACGTGTGGTGTCTGATGTTGCACAGATGATATTATAACATATTTGCCTTCTAATTTTAGTAGCAATAATGGTCTTTTCATGAGCTGCAATATTAGTTTCATCTCGGTGAATGCATGCTCTTTAGCGATGGTGAACGCGGTATCAGTTGCAGGACTGACAGCATCGTGATGATTAAATGAAGGATTAAATAAGGTTAGAAAAGCTTGTGCCTAAAATGTGTAGATTCAAGGGCAAACACTGTTACCTGAAAACTCAGTTCCACCCGGTTTATGGTTAATGCTTTAGTCATAGCGGACCTTGAAAACACTGGAAGTCTTTTATCCACTCTTCAAAAAGTGTAAATGCTGGATTGACATTCAGCACATGATCACTAATCAGATGTGTCATTAGTTGTAATTCTAGCTGGTTTCTAAAACTAAATCTGTCAGTGTTGTTTTCATTTTCTCGGATCCAATCCAGACCTTTACATTTTCCCGGCTGTGGCACCCTGTTATCTGAACTGAGTGATTGACAGCTGACATTAACCAATCCATTTGCGTTCTGTTCAAGGGCAGTGGGCCAATAAGAAGAGCTTGAAGGCGGGGCCTTTTATCTTCTTAGATATTAGTATTAATCGTTCAGTTTATATATATATATATATATATATATATATATATATATATATATATATATATATATATATATATATATATATATATATATAAAAAAAAACATTCATAAGTAGTAATTTAATAGTAATACACTTAAAAACTTTGTTTAATATGAGTTGTATACTAGTATTAAACTGTATTAAATAGACAGGCATAGCCATTTGAGTTCTGAGTAAGCCAAATAGGCTCAACCCACCTGTTTACTGTAGTAAAAACCACTTTCTTTATTTAAGTACATTTTTTCCATGAATTAAATAAATAAGCTGCCACTTTTCTAATTAAATGGCATACACACACACACACACACATATATATATATATATATATATATATATATATATATATATATATATATATATATATATATATATATATATATATATATATATTTTTTTTTTTTAACTTATTAACTAATTAACACATTTCATCCATGTCAGTGACTACAGCCCTCCTAAAATAAGCCTAGCAACACCCATGCTTAGAGTACAGGTTACCTCCCTTTTAGAAATAGGCTTGATTTACCCTGAATCCCAGGTTTAACATATCTCCCTTTTTTGAAACAAAAAAACCCAGGGTTTCCCTCATTTGTTCACTCAACCTGCTTTCAGAAATGGGCCCAAATGAGACTTAGTCCTGACATAGTCCAAAGAGGTTTGAGTTAATGTTGAGTCAAGAGAAAAAACTTCTTTCTTCTTCAAGGCCAAGTAATTTACTATTGATAATAATAGTAAAAATAAAAAAAACATGTGCAGAATAAAAACCTTGTAGAACCAAGTTAGACCATTATGTTTTATCATTTGTGTATAGTAACTTTACATAAGCTGAAGTGCAACTATATATATATATATGTATATATATATATATATATATATATATATATATATATATATATATATATATATATATATATAGTTTATTAAGTCTCCTTTATTAAAGTGTAACCATAACATACTAGCAACATATTTCTCCAAAAATGAATGTTCCCAAGATGTTACTTATTCTACAAATGTCATAGCGCAAAGTAAACTAAGGTATTAAAAGATCATTTTCAACAGACCTTTCAAGCAAGGTTATGTTTTGATGAGAAAGTGATTACATTTTACATTTCATGAACTACATCTTTTATAAAAAAGTATAATTATTAAATCCTGTATAAGTATTGCTAATTCTTAGTTCATGTTAGAATTCATAAGAGATTATATACTATGATTCTAGGCTTGCACAGTGGGGCCTCATAAGAAGTCCTCCAACACTAAAAAACCTCAAATGATGCTGAAGATGCATGGTCAGACAGCACTTTGACTAAGGGTGCTTACTCAAATGTGAACATTTGTCCTTAAGAAGGGGGTCCTCTCTATCGGAGAGCTTTGGATGTCTTCAAAGTATTTAATTATTGGACTGGCAGTGCTTGCCTCAGTGGGAGTGCTGTTTCTTTTTATGAGCTTTATACTTTGCCAGAAGTCAGTGTTATGCTGTGAATTTTTTTACATCTGCCTTTTCTGTCTAAGCTATATTCCGTACTGTATATTGTCTAGAGAAAAACATGCCTTCTTAAATAACTTTAAATTATGATGTAGTGTGAAAACAAGTCCTAGTGTAAGTACTAAAATTGTAGCATTTAAAGTCGCTGTAGTCCTTCAAAACTCTTACTCTTTTTTTACGTTTGCTTTTAATAAGTTTCATTCTTGTATTGGTTTTTTTAGATTTTCAGACATGACAACTTTTTCATGATTAATTATGCATATTTTAATCAGTTAACTTTAATAACTTGGTATAACAGAATTAGGTTTACAATTTAATCTAGTTTATCCATCAGTTTATCAGTTTATCAATCTAGTTTATAACATTCTCAGAGTCTTATTTTTAGTGGGCTGTAAAAAATAACAGTTTTTTCAGAATTATTAAAATCAGAATTATTAAGAAATTATCTTCACAGACTCATTATATGTGTATTATGTGCACAAAAGTTTTATTAAAAAGTAAAAAAAAGGGATTAATGAAGCAAAGAATGAATGAATTAGTAAGTTTAACTATCTGAAAAAATCATCACATTATTTACAAGGGGCCTGTAAACTTAATCTAAACCTCTGTTTGGTCAAATGTTTGATACTTGCATTATTGTCTCAGCCTGTTCAATGCAGTCTCAGATAGTCTCATGAAAGTCTTGATGGTTCATCAGGTGGTGCTGAAGTTCTTATTGGTAAGGTGAAGAATGGCTTTGGCAATGGTATTTTTTTAGATGGAAAAAAGGTGAGGCCCAGTATTTTTCTACCTGTCCTCCAAGTCTCTACTCTCATCTCATTTTCGAAATGTAGTAGAATCCTTTAACTTTGTCAGAGACAACACCTACGACATATAGTTCTGGCCAATGATATACTGTATCACGTCTGAGCAGGAAAGACTTCTTTTATTGTCTCCTGGTACATTTGCATAGTCAAAAAAGATTTAATCTCTGATGACCATACCAGCATTGTTATGCAATCTAAACATCGGCAATATACACCGTATACACAGGATCCATAACCTGAAGGTATGAAGGAATTGTTGAAAAATGCAAGCATTAAGTATAAAATACCAAGGGTAATGTACAAACACAATAGTAACACACATACTGTTCTGGAAAGGGGCTGGCTAATTTATAAACACATCTGTTTGTGAACAAATAGGGAATATACAGTCTATAGGAAGCTTGTCTCTTTGTGTTTCTGTGCTAGTTTCGAGGCCAACTTACATTTTCTAGGGTCATATATCTTGGTCAAGTATTGGAGGTTACACAAATAACACATTGCTTGCTTGTTTGATCGGTCTCAGACATGACACATCACATGTAAATAGTTTTATTGTCTGTGAAGCACTTCTGTTTGCTATATAAATAGTCATAACACTTTATACTAACTGCACACTATGAATCGTTTAGTCTTTTAAACACCAGCAAATAGTTAATAAATCATTTGCTAAGCATTACTTTTCTACATTTATAGACATTTTACAATTTATAAATGCAGCTACAAATATTGTAGTCTTGGCCCTCAAACACACGCACACACACACTGATTAATATTTATGACAAGCATGTATTTCTATGGAGCACAAGCCATCATGGAAAACATTTGAATTCTATGATGTGTTCTGAACATTCTAATTACACTAATGTGATTGTATGCTCAAGGGACCAGCCTAAGCTGATCACACTGGTGTGATTGTATGTGTGAAAGTCAAAAGAGACAGCTTGATTATAGAATTCCATCAACTTACAATGCATCCTGCAATGCCTTTTTTATTGCTAAAGACATGACTCAATTCAAACATGTCTCTGTAAAGTTTTAAGCTTTACCACTATGGACATTCTTTGAGAAACACACTTTATTTCCTTTATTCCCTTGGCCACTACTAGATAAAGACTGTGAGTAAATACAGCAAAAGGACAGCCATTGCCAGGAACCTAGAGGAAGGTCAGTTCGCCAACCATGTAGGTATAACTTTTTGAATGGTGTTCTGCTTTTGTATGTTACAGTAGATGTGTTCTCTGAGGCTTAAGTTCTACCTTATCATTCGCAATGTATTTTTTCAAGATTTCAACAAATGCAGCTTTAATATTTTCAGAGCTGTGACTCTCTGTGAGCATTCTGCTTTCATGTAGGAAGTTGTCAAGACTTCATTGTGTGTCATAAACAGTGCTGCTGATGCTTGCAAAGTAAGCAATGTGACCATATCTAAGCAATTAGGTATACATTTCTTATCTGTCAGGCTTGTCATAACAATATATTTGACTATGATCACAATTTCAGGAACTGTATCTGTTTGAAGGATATGTCTAATCTGGCAACTGGGCAGTATCTCTAATCAGTGGTATGTAAAAATGATTGGGCAGGCAGCAGCCACTGATGATGTCACAGACAATGGTTTGCTTAATGGCATGTCGTTTGATGAAGAAGCACTTTATACAAGAGCTTTCGATAATTCGATAATGTATAAATGATTGTGAAATCCCCCTGTTGCTGGCCTGTCCAATACCTCTGGATCATGAGGAGAAGAAATGCATTATCCTCTATTAATGCTAGAAATAAGCAAAAGAAAAACAATTTGCTTAACAGACTATTTGAACTGGGCCATTTAAGTAAATTCTATGAAGTGATGTAGCTGTGTATGACTGTGTTTTTTTAATAATTAACAAATATAATACTAACTGTTGTCAACTTGCTTCTTTATTTCACCACCCATTGCTAAATAACTGTGGAAATGTATGCAATGTAAAAAAAAAAAAAAAAAAAAAAAACTCAACTCAAATGCAAAGACTAATTCCTATGTTTGCACTGTGAGAAAAATACAGTGCAATGTACGGTGGATGTACACTTTTGTTCGAAGGTATTTCAAGAGTTTACACTTAGATACTGTTTGACAACTTGTTAGCAAGTTAGCAGGTTTGGCATGCTGTCCCGGGAGAGAACCCTGAGCTTGGAGATATTTGAGCCCAGGGCTCCCGCCACATCCATAGAGCATGTGAGGGGAGTACGAGGTCAGGTGTTTTCGAGAGCTCCCCTCAGCAAAAGAGGAAAGGAGGAAAAGGGGTGGATGGGGGTTTCTTCGGGAAAACGAAGATAAGGGAGTAGTTCTTAGCTAGGTTACTTATAGTGAGTTTGGATCAATCTGATTGGCTAGCTAATGAGTGTAGATGAGTGTAGATTGACAGTAATGACTGTCAATCATATCACGTGCTCCTATCAAAATTAGTTTGTGAAACTTCATTTCTTGGAGTACAATCCAGTATTGGCCATTTGCAACTTAAAAGGCAGATTTTTTTTTTTTTTTTTGTGATTGTTGAACAGAACATTCCTGTCATTAGCTACAGTAGCTCTTGGCTAAAATTCCCTCTCTTTGTGGTGCCTTTGCAGGTGTCTAGAGTAATTTTTCATTGTTCTACAAGATTCTGTAAAAGCTGTCACAATAGTTTCAGGTGGTGTGTTTCCACTTAAGTTCACTCAGTCAAAAAAAATAGTTTTGCTGCTTTTTCAAACTACTTATTTATAATAAGCTGAATCAACACAATTCTTGAGAATTCACAATTCTTACCCTTCACAATTTCTTTATGATCAATCAACTTAATTTTGTTAAAAAAAAAAAAAATCAAATTACCTTAATTGATTTGTGTTGAGACAACAAGAAGGGACTGTGTGGAAACAGAGCATTTTTACAATGCTGTTGACAAATTAGCTGTGGTTTTTTTAATCCTAATTGTAACATGCCATGCCAGTGCTTCCAACATTTTATGAGTGTGCCAGAATGAAATTTTAGCAATATTATACAGGTTAGAATATCAGTAATGCAGTTTATAATAATGCGTTTTGCCTGAAACTAAGCGGTATTAGTTATATGCAAGCTCTTTCAACAGCAGAATCAACTGATTGGAAGTAAAACACCCTTTAAATACAGCACTGACAAGGTAAACTAACATTACGGTTAACATACAGTACAGATAACTAGCTCATGCCTATGGTACTGATAGATTGTAAGGCTTGTTTCATATGCAGACAAGTATCTGCATCTAAAAAGCTGTGAATCAAGCTTACTTACTGTATCTAATACCTTGGCGAGTCACCCAACAACATTAGAGCCAAATACAGCAAAATCTAACAGTATCTAACATGACTTAAAACACTACAAAAAACAATAGCCATTTAAAATCAAATAATGTTAATAAAGATCAAATTTACATTAAAGTTATTTAAATAAATAAAAACTGCCATGTACAGTGACATAAGTTTCTAATAGTATCTAATATTAATATATAAATATAGTTTAGCCCAGTTAATAAAAAAAAATACAGCAGTGTTTTCTCTTAAAAACACTAACATTCAATGCAAGGTGATGTAACATACATTCACAGTACCTGACCTGGACAACCTATGCATCATTAGAAGGACTTAGAACACCGATAAGCTCACCAGCTCTGCTCCATGGGAGCTTTTTCTTAGAAATGTGTGCAAAAATAAATAAAATAATATGTTGTACAGGATAACAACACTAATAATCAGATTCAGTCATATCTCCTGATATCTCTGGTTTTAAATTAACATAAAGAAACAAATCTGCTAGTAAAAAATGAAGCCAATAAGTGCACAACTTTTATTAAATATGATATATTTCATTAAATATAAATATTTGTATGTTGTTGTAATGCGGTTTTGGGAGTTTTCATAGCAACGAAGAATATTTACATTAGAGATGTCTGGTGTATATTATTGTAATACTTGTATTATTGTATACTTGTCCTGTTTATACCTGAAAACTTAACTGCAGACCATCAGAATAAAACACTGATGTATTCTGCCTAAACCAACATGTGCAAGCAACATGCTGA
Organism: Danio rerio; assembly: GCF_052040795.2. Taxonomy (NCBI): domain Eukaryota; kingdom Metazoa; phylum Chordata; class Actinopteri; order Cypriniformes; family Danionidae; genus Danio; species Danio rerio. The sequence goes on from NC_141034.1 coordinate 12,410,475, forward strand.
AGGGGGCAGCAGAGAGAGAAAAAATAAATAAATCACCCTCACCCTGAACATCACCTCACTAAAAGGCTTTTCACAGATTTACTGCCGTATTCAACATTTATATCCAAAGAGCCAGTTAAGTAAAAAACAACCAGATTAGATGTGACATGGTCTGAATGGCAGGCTGAGGATGTGTTACTATGGGAGAAATATGTCATATTCAGCATGATCTGGTTTTCATGTGATTATGTAATGGCTCATGCAGAGAAAAGCCTCTGTGTCCAGATCTGCAACTAGATCATAAATTAGCAAACTGCTCTGTTTGCATGTGGTGGTGAGAAAGATGACTTTAAAATCCATCTGCTTACTCATCAACAGATACCATGATCCACGTGCCATCTCTGGGATCATGGCCTTTCCCTGTCTAAAAAAAGGGAGAGAGAAAAAACTGAAAGAGCAAGTAAATTAATATTGCACTGTGCAAGCTAGATATGATTTTGCACCCCTTCAAGTTGTACCCCCTCATATTGAACTAGTATTATACTATTTTGTCGTTAATGTGATTTTTAATGTGCCCATATTTGCTTTTTCTTATCAGAGCTATTCAATCTCAAATATATAATGGCAGACACCCATGCAAAACTGCAGCATTTTAGAAAGAAATTGATTTCAGATTTCAATGCGCGAAGATGTGTAAAAATACCCACAAGAGCCATAATGCTGATTAGACAGTTAATTAACACTGCATGAACCCTTTTCAATCAGTCAGTCTCTGCTTGAGACATTTGTGAATCATCACTGATTCAGTGCCATCCATTTTTCAAATGTAAATTTGTTCCAGTTACACTTAATGTTGATACATATTTTAGGTTAAGGAAATAAAAATGCGAGTGCTATCCAGAAATGACAAATAAAACAAATAGTTTGTTTATTATTTATTTTCCATTTATGTCACAAAATGTTGTGTAGTGATCCAGTTTGGACAACGAACAATGAATAGAGAATCCCTAGGAGAATAACAATGGGAAAATATACATTTTCATACATACACACACGTTTTGTGACACAGTGACACAGTGCTCAGGTAGTTAGCATGGTTGCCTTAAAGCAAGAAGTTTGCTGGTTTGAGTCCTGGCCAGATCTGAATACCTGTCTGTGTGGAATTAACATGTTCTCCCTGTATCTGCATGGGTTTCCACTGATTTGCTTCCCAGTACAAAGAGAGTCATTGAGTAAACTAAATAGGCTGCAATATGTGAATGAGAGAATGATTGTTTTTTTTCCAGCTCTGAGGGTATTACAGGTCATCCACTGTGTAAAACATTCTTTCTTTTATTTTATTTTCAGCTTAGTCCTTTTATTAATAAGGGGTCACCACAGCGGAATGAACCGCCAACTTATATAGCATATGTTTTACGCAGTTGATGCCCTTCCATCTCCAATCTAACACTGGAAAACCCATATACACTCCACACACATACACTTAGTCTACCTAATTCACCTGTACCACATGTCTTTGGACTTGTGGGGGAAACCAGAGCACCCGGAGGAAACCCACGCCAACATGGGTAGAACATGCAAACTCCACACAGATATACCGACTGACCCAGTCAGTCTTGAACCAGCTTCCTTCTGGTTGTGAGGCGATCATTCTACCCACTGCACCATCGTGATACGTGTGTAAAAAATATGCCAGAGTATTTGGCAATTCAATCTGTTGTGGTGAGGACACCTTTTTGCATTTTAGATTTCAGCCTTATGCTACATAGCATTAAATTATTTCTCAATTATTTCTAAATTATGAAACCACATTCTTCTCATCTTTTTTCCTGTTTTTGGATTATGATTTAATCAACTGCTGTGCATGTAAAAAGACAGCGCTTTTTTTTTTATATAGCGCTTTTTACAATCTAGATTGTGTCAAAGCAGCTTAACATAGTTCTAGTAAAAACCAGATTTCAGAGTTGAAGTTCAGATTAAATCAATCCAGTGTATTTTAAATTTCACTGCTGAAGTTCAAACACTTAAGAGCAACTCCACCGAAGCGTAGCTACACAAGTCCCAATCCGAGCAAGCCGGTGGCGAGGAAAAAAACTTCAACAATTGACAAAGTGAAGGGGAAAAAAAACCTTGAGAGAAACCAGGCTCTGTTGGGCATGACCATTATTCTCCTGGCCAAATCTCCTGTGTAGAGCTGCAACCTAGGTGCTACAGGCTTTAGAAGCTGGATGTCAATTATGGAGAAGCTGCAGGTGTGAGTAGAGCTGGCCCGCAGGATCAATGCGGGGACTGGTTTGTATCGTGGTCTTTCAGCAATCAGTCTCATGCACTCCATTCCTCCATGACCACCACAGCATCAGCTCGGTATACAACCTGATCCTGGATTATAGATACCTTGGGATCATCTTTTCACAGGTCTTGGATCGCATCAATGGCACTGCATAGTCTTTAGGGGCCTCAGGATGAGTATCCCCAGATGAAAATAGAGAATCAAGAAAATAAATAACGTAGCTGCTATTTATAGTGTATTTAAACAAGATGCAAAAATGGAGTGTTATTAATGAAAATAGCAATTATATAAACAAACACAGAAACAAAAACGTAAAGCATATGAGAGTTTATAACACAATGTCTGGTGCATTAAGTCAGGAGGAGTGTGTCCTACAGGTGGTTGTCAAGCCAGCTCATCTGCGTGGAGCATACTCATGCATCATACTGTTATGTGATGCATTGAGTGTATGCTTTACTAAAAACATAGGTCTTTAATTTAGTTTTGAACTGAGAGAGTGTGTCTGAGCCTCTGATGTTACCAGGAAGGCTTTTCCAGAGTTTTGGAGCCATACATGCGAAGGCCCGACCTCCTTTACTCAACTTTGCTTTTCAAGGTACTACCAGAAGCCCTGAGTTTGAGATCTTAAAGAGCAGGTTGGATTGTAGTGATACAGAAGGTTGGTTAGATAAACATGGGCTAGATTTTTTTAAAGCTTTATAGGTAAGAAGCAATATTTTATAATCAATAAGGAAACTTAACAGGCAGCCAGTGTAAGAAGGATAAAATTGGGGTGATAGGATCATATTTTCTAAGAACTCTGGCAGCTGCATTTCGTACTAGCTGAAGTTTGTTAATAGAGGATGCTGGGCAACCAGCAAACAGAGCATTACAGTAATCCAGTCTAGAAGTCATAAAAGCATGAACTAGCTTTTCTGCATCTGAGATGGATAGTATACTTCGTAACTTAGCAATATTTCTCAGATGAAAGTAGGTGGTTTTTGTGATATTGGACAATGTCAATGTCTAATATAACACCCAGATCTTTCACAGTAGAGATAATGCTAACTTTGTCTCCCTCTAATTGCAGGTAGAGTTGTGAGATCTGCTGTGTACAGGATTTAGGCCTAATAAGTAATGCTTCTGTTTTGTCAGAATTTAAGTGAAACTGAGGAGATTCTTAAACAATTTCTTCCAACATATAATATTATCCCTAGTCAGGGTCAACAGCACTTTACTTCCAATATAAACAGTGTTGGTGAACAACTGCTTCCCTTTCCTGAGGTGCCGGATGGTTTGCCAGAATATCTTGAAGGAAAACTTGTAGCCATTTACCATAGTCTACCAAAACTCCTCTCAGGGCTGAAGCTTTGCTTCTGCCTGTATCCATCAACAACCATCTGAGTTTCACAAGCTAACCAGCGTTAATAGGGTTCCTTTTTCATCTTAAAAGTATTCCTTAGTTCTGGTGTTCACCACCAGGTTTATGGGCTGATGTTGTGTCAGGCACCAAAGGCCATACAAATCCAAAAAACAAAGCACCACTTCGATCAGGGAAAATGTTAGAGCCTATCATGACTCTTCAGGTTACACTGCCATTGCCCATGGTGTCTCCTAGTGATAGGAACTCAAGTTGAAGTACCTTTCATCACCCTTTCAAAAGACTACCAGTAGGCCAGAAGACCTGCAACACATGGCTGTAAGCAAACCCACACCAGCCCACAACATCCCTTTCATACATTCCAGAGTAGAAGAGAGAGTCCAGCCCATGTTGAGATGTTAGATTCCAAAGTCCAGACTAGGCTTGGAGGTCAGCTTATCTATCTAATTTTCCCACTCGACCACAAGCGCAAGCTTCTTCCTCTGCCATGAGGTGAAATTCTATATCCCTATAGCCAGTCATGTGCATAGATTGGGTTGCCAGCTCCTTGTGCTGTCGGTGGGTCCTCTGGAGGATGTCCCAATACTGCTCCTTTGGAATATGCTAAGTCACGTCCCATGGGGAAAGACCCAGCCACCAGAAGACACTGTACTAAGTATAGAAACTTTTGCCAGACAAATTTTTGGACATGAAAATGTGATGCAAAGCACCTGCATGAACTGCCTTTTTTATATAAAAGAAATAAAATATAGCTATATATTTTCATATATTTATCTTTGTGACAAAAGCATCAGCTGTCAAGGTGACAAAGGGAAAATCTTGCAAGAACATGCTTGGGTACAGACCAAAATTAGTGGGGCAAAAACTGAAGACGAAAAAAGGCAATTATCGCAAATACCAAACAATAGATGGGTAATTATGTGACAAAGTATAAACTAACCTAATATTATGTAGCCACTCTACATAGACATCTGTGCACCTGGAAATGTTTATCAGTACAGGAGATTTTTTTGTGGTATCAAGGTTGGCTTGGAGTAAAATGTGAGTCCAATCTCATTTTCATCCTTTTTCAAATAGTTTAAGGGAGCAGTGATGTCAGCAAAATTTAGAATGAACTTATGAGACCAACCAGCCAGTCTCATGAAGGATTGCGGCTTTAACATATTTAGGTGTGTAGCAGATGTTTTGCATTAAGCCTTGGTGTACGCCCATTACTAACTGCGGGTTGTTAAGAGGTGTATAAAAGCCTGGCGGAGAATAGTGGAAGTTCCGTCATCGTCCAGCTGACTCCCTGTGGTGGGTGTGTCACTGCCATGCGTTTGGCTGGTGTCTGTTCGGTTGCTGTTGCACCATAAAGTGGCTACTGTGGGGCGTTGTGAGCTTTGAGAAGTCGCGTTTCCTAGAGCTGAACTCTCCCTCGTGATTCTGTTGACACTTATGCGCGTTCCCGTGACTGCTGTCTTCCCAATCGTTAGTTATTAGTACGGACGCCTGGCTTTGCCGGAGGGATGACTGGCATCTCGTGTAGCGATTGCACTGTGGATTGAGCGTCTTCACCTGCCCTTGACACCTGCTGGATGCTGCTGTTTTGTTTCTGTTAATTCAGTTTTGATTCTGTTTTGTTTCTGTTAATTTAGTTTTGATTCTGTTTTGCTTTTTGTTTTGTCGTTTATTTATTTTCGGTGCTTTTGTACCAGTGTTTTTTTGTTGTTTTGCATATGTTTTGATGTTTTTTTTTTTTTTCTACATTTACAAAAATGGGAACACCTAAAACAAGTGTTGTCTAACTGACTGCTTGGCTTTGCTTCTATACTTGCATTCTGGTGCGTTGTCCTGTTCCAATATTGTGACCTTGTGCTCTAACTTTTACTACATACTATTTGGGATTCTTTTTAGCGGGGGCCTGTCACCTCCGTGCCCCTGGGCGGCTGGTAGCTGCTCAAGTAGTCTGTTTTGATACCCCTGTGAGCCCATTTAATATTGTGTTTTCTTAAATGTTTTATTTCCTTCCTAATTGTGGTTTTCTTCTCACCCTAGGAGCTGGGGGTGTCTAGTGTGGGCAGTCGGGCTGCTGTGTGGCGTGGCTCTTTTTCGATGAATTAGTCTTTTGCTCACTTGTGTGCATTGAAGTTCACTGTGTGGTGTTTTTGGGAATCTAAGAGTGTGCACGTGTGAATTTGTGGGTCATTCTCGGGCCCAGTGCCTAGCCTGCTTGACTTTAGTAAGCCCCAGCTCCTGCGGTTGGATGAGGATTTGTTTTTTTGTATTTTGTAACCGCCTTTTAGTGCCTTTTTAAAGCACATGTGCCTGTCATTTTAATATTTGTAGTCCAATGAGAAGTGCATTGTAATAAAAGGAACTCTATTTTTCTACATCCACGTCTCATTCCCTTATTGTCAGAGATACGAACCTGTGTTTTGTGTCCCAGGTAATGTACTGGGTGGCGTAGTCGAGCTCTAATTGCAATAGGTTGTGTTAATTCGGCCGCACTGTGCCAGTTATTGTATTGGTCTGGCTACCAACAAAAAGCCTTATCCCCCCTTCGCGCCACAGGTGGATGATCCATGGGGTTTAGTGTTAGTAATAAGAACAACTGACAATTTGATGACTGATAATTTGTATGGTCTGAAAGGTATTGTTTTATTTTTAATTGGATTTTTATTTCATTTGTTAACATAATTTTGTATTTCTCTAAAAAGATTTTACCCAGAATGTTGGAGGTAGTAAATTGCCAGGTAGCGATCAGCTTTTGTATCACATCTTTGTTGTCCACGTTACAGATTGGTTCAAACGTGGGGGTCAGTGGAGGAGAAAGTGTTTCACAAGATGGAGTCAAGGCATAGTACACTGTAGTCTCACTGTAGAAGTGGGGAGAGATGTTCACCTGCAGTCAGTATAGATAGCCTAGATCCACTATTATAACATTTGAGGATGTAGAGAATCTGTGTATATATTCTGTTCTCACCACCTATCTGTCTTTAGAGATTTTCCTGTATTGACGTATAAGTGCTTTTAGTATCCACTGCTGCCTTTACTTTTTACTGTTACAGGATTGGAGAGGAATAATATTACAAAAGGGATTGGGCTTTGGAAATGCCAGCCAGGTTTTTTTTTTGGTATTACTCTCAGTTATCTGTCATCTGAGACTTTCACTTGCGGCAGAGCCCCAAGTTGTTGTTGGGAAAACTTCTAAGGGGTTGCCAAGGCTGCTGTACCAGAGACCACAGCTTGTCTCCCACTTCTGCAAGATAGTCATCTGGTAAAATTGTAGTATTAAATTGCAGCCTCTTTGAATGAATGTCAGTAATTTACCTTGCTCCCCTCTACCTTCAACCAGTGACTAAGAGTGGCATCCACTGCCCTATGGAAACGCTTCCTGAATTGTTGTACTTTCAATAGCCTGTTTGAAATCAAATTCAGGAGCTTGTAATTTGGAACAAAGGTCAGTAAACCCACCTTAAATCTTGCAAATGCATTGTTTGTACAATATTCACATTCAATACATCTATCATCAGCATTACTTCTGTCATCATCATGTGAAATGTACAGCAAACAAAGCATACACATTCTCAGCAGTTGGATTACATCTAGTGGCAAATGGGCCAGCAATGAAATCTGTATCATACATTTTTACTAGTTATGTTTTACAGTTATTGCATCATTACTTACATCATCTGCATCACAATGTGCATCAACAACAGGTAGATTCCCCAATGTGTCTATTTCCTAAAAGATATTTGTGTAGCTGTGTTCAACAGTAACTGCCAAAATACAGAAAACGCCCTGTCTGGGCCACCATGTGTAAAAATTTGTACAAAGCTTACATAAATAATTACACAATTATATATATATATATATATATATATATATATGTATATGTGTGTGTGTGTGTGTGTGTGTGTGTGTGTGTGTGTACAATTAATCCTAATTCTATAGTGCTTTTTACAATGTAGATTGTGTCAAAGTTCTAGTGAAATAAAGCTGCTTCAGTCCACAGTGAAAGTTCAGTTTAGGTCAGTTCAGTGTAATAATGTAAATGTTACGGCTGAAAGCTGAAACACTGTAGAGCAACTGATGCACAGCTCCACTAGTCCCAAACCAAGCAAGCCAGTAAAATACAAACTGCAAACCCATGAATGCATCAATGTATGTGTGTCTCTGCAGGGGTGTCCAAACACAGTCCTGGAGGGCCGGTGTCCAACTGAGTTTAGCTTCAACTTGCCTCAACACACTTGCCAGGAAGTTTCTATTATATCTACAGTAGTAAGAGCTTGATTAGCTGGTTCAGGAGTGTTTGATTGGGGTTGGAGCTAAACTCTCCAGGACACCGGCCCTCCAAGACAGAGTTTGGACACCACTGGTTTAGGGTCTTCTGCACTGAATGTAGCTGTAAATATCGTTCAGATCACCAGAGAGATTGTATACACGGTGAGTGTATCAAGGGAGTATTGCATTTATTTTTGAGGTCCGCACCAGCGAGTATCCTATTAAAGCATAAAAAAACATGGAAAAAATCTCCTCAAATAGTCCATACAGCAAAAAAACTGCTGTGTAATCAAAATATTCACCATGCACTTTTTTGGACATAAGCATGCTCAATAGAATGTAGATGTATTATATATACCTCTTTATTTAGATAAAAAAGATTAATTATTTAAAGAAACAGAGTTCTTCCTATTTCACGATTTTATCGTTATTATTACATTGGAAACAAACACAAACAGCAGGGCAAAAACAGTACATAGAAATAGGCAATGATCATAAAAACAATATGCGTAATTTTGTAACATATTACCCTATTATATAGTGTATTTTTATGTTAAACACATTTTACTTTTAACCTGGAAAAATAAAGAAAGGTTGCCTTCAATACATAACAGGACAATTCAGTCCCACCATGCCATTTTCTGCAACACAATCCAATACTAGTTAAATCTTTAATAAGATTTTTTTATAAATCATAAAAGGGAAAAAAAAGATGTGCTAGGAAACAGAAAATCACTTAATAATTCAACAGAATTTAATGGTTTTCCTTTTTTATTTTTTTCTTATCTTGTTTACAACGAAGTCCCTTTTTTATATATCTATATATATATATATATTGCCTAAACAATATAATCTAACATTTATTTTCTGTATATATATATATATATATATATATATATATATATATATATATATATATATATATATATATATATATATATATAATTATTATATTATTATACATATTTTATACACACACAGAAATAATTGAAAATATAACGTCAAAGATCATGATCACAATGTCAAAAGTTAATCCATTACTAATTTTAATAAATCTAAAAAAAAATGTATATATAGATTTAGGTCAGTGTTTTATTGTCTTTACAAATGTATGAAAATGTAAGCAAATTTTCCTGTGATAGTGTGTCTTGTGTAGTGTAGCTAATATATTTCTAACATGAACTATTCATTTATTGCTTGTTGTTAGTTCACGTTATCTCACAGTGCATTAACTATTGAAAACAAGCAAAACTTTGGATTTTAATAAAGCATTAGTAAATGCTGAACTATGATTAATATATGCTGTACATTATTTATACTCAGTCCATGTTAACCAACAATAACTAATGTTATCTACCTCATCAGTTGATAATTGTTTATTAAAATAGATATTTTCTGAAAACAGTTTTACTTTTTAATCTCAGAGGCTAAAAACAGAATTGCTGATGAAATTTATGTATTCCAGTGGGCACAAACTCAAAGACCTCATGCTCAGCACAGAGCATGCAAGCACCGTTTTCTGCCCTTCATTTTGCTGAGTGCAGCAATTAGACTAATTACATTAAGCAAATTACAACACTGGGCACGTGGATTTTATACATCTGAGCTTATAGGCAAATATGAATAGCCTAATTATTAATCACAAGTTGAAATTAATTAGAATATGCATTTGTTAAGGTTTGTTTATGTTTATGTTATAACATTTTCAGATTTGTTTAAGTCAGTGGTTCTCAAACTGTGGTTCATGTACCTCTAGTGGTAGGCAAGCTTCCTTCTGGTGATACGTGGAGGAATCGCTGAATAATTAAAGTAAATCAAATGAACACACTTTTAATGTATTTGATAACACAGATGCGATCAGTTAATTGGTTTTAATAGGCTAAACCTTTTATTTTATTTTCAGTTTTATAATGTTTGTTATGTATTCTATCATTTGAAGCTAATTTCCTTCCCATATTTTTTATGGTTGTTGGGGGTGTATCCCGTATTTTTATATCCCAATGTTGACAGTTATAGTTTAATCACTTTTCTGCCACACAAAGCCTACTCTAATGTACTGTAAGCTCTAATTTCTAATATAAATATGTAAATATAAATCATATATTTAAAATACAAGTTAATGTTTAGATTTCAAAGATTTACAAATAAGTAATTTATACGAATATTATGATATTTATGAGGTCCAAGGAACATTTCCAGGTTTTGATGAAAAGGCTACTATATGATAATACTTTACATTCAAGCACAGCAGTGTTTGGTTTACTTTAAGAACAGTGCCATTTTTAACTAACTTTCAAAAGCACACATTGTTTTATTTATTTTTTAATGTTCTATTTAACGTTCAAACTATTAATAATATTAAAAGTAGCTGACAATAATAAATACTCATAATAATAGGAATTAATCTGCCACGTTTTTGAACTGTGCAGAGCTGTAGCTGCTTAATTAAGCCTAATACGCTACTGTATTTCAATACTGGTCATTATAGTGGTACTTGGAGAAACCATTTTTTTCTAGGGTGGTACTTAATAAACCTAAATTTGAGAACCACTGGTGTAATAACTTAATGTAGAAGAGTTTAAATTTACAATTGAAGAGTTCAGATGCAAAGTGCAAGAGAAAAGGAAATATTTTCTTAGCCTCCTTTGTTTATGTTAAGTTATTTTACTTTAAAGACCAGGAAAAGGACTTAATCTTTGCCATAAATGTGATATTGTTGAACCTACACACAGGATCCTGATAAAAATGCAAATTTTAGAGGATAATTTTAGATGAAAATAACAGGTTTTTGCATCTGAACTCTTCAATTATAACTCTTTTGGCCAGTGAACATGTTGTTTGTAACATTTGTTTGACATTTGTTCAGTTTGTTGTTTGTCTCTCAGAATATTATTTTTAGTGTCCCTCCCAAAAAAATAACTATTGTTAATCAGATGCTTAAGCTTAGAACATGTAGCTTGGTCAGACATGACTTTGATACATGCAGGTATTCACACACTCAGTACTTATGAATTGACGTCAAAAAAATTGTCAAGCTTAGATGACATTCAATGACTGAACTAAACATACAAATAAACATATATTTATTAAAAACAGACATTTATTTATTTTATTTAACATTTAATTGTGGTCAGTAAAAAAATGTGTCACAAAATTAATCGCATGAAACAACATTTGCTTACAAGATTTTTGAGGATTGGATATTATATAAAATATAATGATATACTACTGAAAAAGCTTTTTGGGTCTATACGAGGAGTCTTGAACTATCATTATGCAGTTATTCACACCTGAGAAGACAAAGCCTGTATAATGAGCTGCAGAATGGGCCACCCAGATAGGTATGTGACTGAAGGGGCAAGGAGGAGGACAAAATATAAATATTTTAGTTTAGAAAAATTCAGTTTTTATTGGAAATATATTTAGATATCACACAAAATAAGTTAGGGTTCATTTGTAAGTGCAGTTAAAAAGTTTATTATTAAATATTTTACAATAAAATACACTCACCGGCCACTTTATTAGGTACACCTTTTAGGCACCTTTTGCCTTCAGAACTGCCTTAATCCTTCGTAGCATAGACTCAACAAGGTACTGGAAATATTTCTCAGAGATTTTGGTCAATATTGACATGCTAGCATCATGCAGTTGCTGCAGATTTGACTGCTGCACATCCATGACCCGAATCTGCCGTTCCACCACATCACAAAGTTGCTATATTGGATTGAGAGCTGGTGACTGTGGAGGCCATTTGAGTACCGTGAACTCATTGTCATGTTCAAGAAACCCGTCAAAGATTGGTGCACTGTGGTCAAAAGGATGAGCATGGTCAGAAACAATAACAAGTGGCACCCGGTGTGATCTTTTGCTGCTGTAGCCAATCCACCTTAAGGTTCGATGGGTTGTGCGCTCTTCTGCATACCTCGGGTGTAACAAGTAGTTATTTAAGTTACTATCAGCTCAAACCAGTCTGGCCATTTTTTTTTCGGACCTCTGGCATCAACAAGGCATTTGCACGGAACTGCTGCTCACTGGATATTTTCTCTTTTATCAGACCATTCTCTGTAAACCCTAGATGTGGTTGGATGAAATTCCTCAGTTTCAGAAATACTAAGACCAGCCTGTCTGGCACCAAAAACCGTGCCACGTTTAAACTCACTTAAATCATCTTTCTTCCCCATTCTGATGCTCGGTTTGAACTTCATTTCTACATGCCTAAATCCATTGAGTTCCTGCCATGTGATTGACTGATTAGAAATGTGTGTTAACGAGCAGCTGGACAGGTGTACCTAATAAAGTGGCCAATGAATGAATACAGACTATATAGTTAAACAACACTTTACATCAGGAAGGTAAGAATAAATGGTTTACTTAGATAAACAATATGTGAATAAAATATATTGTTATTTAGATTATTATAACATCGATTTAATGTGTCTATCATGGAAAAAAACAATGTTTCCAACATTCTTGTAATAAAAAAGTGCTCTTTGGGAAATAATATAGAATATTAGAATAATTCCAGAATGATTCTGAGATACTAAAGTAACAACGAAAGATTTGATCACAGGAAAAAAATTATATTTTACACATGAAAAACAATTAATTTAAATCAAAGTAATAAAACTTAATTATTTGCTAATTATTATAATAATTATTTGCTCAAATAATCACAACTTTAATGAGATTTTATTGAATCAAAATTTGACTGGTTTAACTATGGTAAAATAAATAAATAAATAATCTCATGCCGCATCACTTTCTGAATAAGCCAGCAGCCAAACTCTGTGATCTTCTGAAGTCATTATTTTGACTTATTGACAATGAAAATGAAACTTCTTTCAACCAAGAGCTGCTGCATTTGTGGGCATTAATGAGTTCAGGTGGCTGTCATCATGATTTGTGTTTGAATGGTGAAGGCGGGAACTAATTAGTCGGCTAATGAGCTCAGAAGGAGAATTCTGCATAGCCTTCTTCTGTCAATCTTGTTTGAACGTGTTGCTGTTTTTTCCAATGCATTTGCCAGTCATGTTGACAGAGGAAAGGGAAAGCACTTTCTGGATGTATTTCTAATTCTCCAAAAACATATTGTTTTGTTGTAATTATGACTACATACAAATAAAAATAGACCTTTGATAGTTTTCTAATAAGTGTACATTCTATCAATATGCTAAAAAATTACAGAGTATTAAGCTCCATTTATAGATATTTACTAACACACATATATCTATTTACTCACTCCCGGGGGTTAAAGACAGTAAAATTCCCCTAGCAGATATCTTCAGGTGACTGGGGGAGAGAGGATTAATAATAAGCTTTTTATAATTGGGCAGTATATTGGAACAAAGCTAGGCTATGGGATATATATTTATTTACATGGATTAGGAAGTACTCCTGATTGTCCAGTATCACTGCGTGCGAATGAACCAATAGTCAACTGGCAAGTCCTGGAATTAGATGCTGGTGAAGTTCTTCTTGGCTTAGAGAAGAAAGACTTCAGCGGTGGTGTTCTGACATGATGAAAGAAGGGTGAGACCTGACTGGAGCACATAGCATCTGCATGGTTGTGGGCCAGAATGCAACTCTTCATTCTTGTGTTGTTCATAACTGTGTATCTTCCAAGTCTATCAAACTCTGTTTAAATCTGGGTGGACTTTAACTCAGACTGAGGCCACACTTACTGGATTAAGTTGTTCTGGCCAATCATGAACTGTATTGTGTCTAAGCCGGAAAAAAAAATAATAATAATAAATATATATATATATATGTTTGACTCAGTCTTGAGTGTTTAAACTGATGAGCTTATCAGCATTGATATACAATATATGCAAAGTTGATATTCACCAATCTACAAATCATCCAGAGAGGATGATTTGTCCGGAATTGTACGTATGGCTGCATTTAATTTTTTTAAGCGAATGCTATGGGGCGGTATGACCCCGGGTGACCGCTTACCTCCATGTGGAGAGCTTTTCTGCTGCAACCAGTTTGTCCAGTCAGCTCATCGTGTATGTTGGCAGACTTGAGATGCAGAGAGGAGTTCAAGATGGGTTCAAGTCCTGGGAAGAGCGGTTCCAGAAATCAGGTAAGAAAAAAACAGAATCCAAAAAATAAAGTGAATGAGTTTATAACAGGGTGAGAATGTGTTGAAATCCGAAAACGTGGTAAAAAAAATCAGATGAGGGCTTTTCTTTTTCTGGACAGCTTTTGTAAATTGTCGGTTGGGTTTAGGGAAGTAAGCGGGTGGGCGGGTCAATCGGTAAAATTGGTTGGGTTTGGGGAAGGGAGGACGGTGTCAGCCAATTGACCGGACACAGTCAATCAATCAGTCAGTCAGACAGCGGCCTTTTATGGGTGAACTGTGCCGGCGCGAACGGCACTCACGAGAGAGATTTGAAAAAAACTCAAAAATTTCTCCAGAAATGTCCACAGGACTACGTTTTCAGAAAAAGCCTGGGTTGGACTGACCATACCTGTCAGAATTGGGATGTCAAAACAAGAGATACTTATGTTTTGAGGATTGCATGGGAGGGGCAACGGTGCCTGTAATAGAAAGAAAGGGAATCCTACCATTTTTATATTTGTTTTAAAGTGTTTTTACGCCTAAATAAAATGAAAGCAAAGAACAAATTCACATTTAAGAGCAAGAGGCATCCCCTGGTGGTTTGGTTTAATGTTTATTGCCATCCTTCATAGAAAGATTGCAAATATGTGAGAAATACAGGAAATAAACTTTTACTCAATGATATCAGGATATAATTGTAAAAAGCGGGAGAATCCTGGGAAAAACAGGTCACCCTCCCACCCCTGTCCCTAAACCCAACCGATAGTGTTTTCAAAAGCAATCTAGAAAAAGAAAAGCATTCAAGGCTATGTGATTTCACCACATTTTCAGTCTGTTGTTTACTTCTGGAACCTTTTTTTACCAGACTCAAACCCCATGTCACAGTCAAGTCACCTCTGTGTCCCAAGACTGCTAACACCCGAAAAGCCATCCATATGGAGGTAAGCGGTCAGCTGGTAGCACTTAAAGTAACAAAAGCCATCTGCAACGTTATACTGCCCCGTAGCATTCATTTTAAAGATGAAACAGCCATACGTTCCTCTGGCAACATAATTCACGCTCTCCAGAAATGTAGACAGGGACACATATCCGCAATGAGCCTGTGTTGTGCAAACATAATAGTGACACAAATAGTGTCCTGAGAATGTGGCCTGTCTGTAGCTATGTTTCCATCCAAAAATGCAAATGAACTTTATGAGTCAAAGCGAACATAATCATCACTTCCTGATTAACTGGCACCAACTATCAACAGTA
Source organism: Danio rerio (assembly GCF_052040795.2). Taxonomy (NCBI): domain Eukaryota; kingdom Metazoa; phylum Chordata; class Actinopteri; order Cypriniformes; family Danionidae; genus Danio; species Danio rerio. The sequence goes on from NC_141034.1 coordinate 12,425,688, forward strand.
AAAACAGAATTAACTGCAGTAGGAGAAACTGCTTCAATCTTTTCTTCGTCTAATAAATGACTTGCGACTCAAAAGGCAATCCTGACGCAGTGAAATTGCGGTGGCGTGTAAAGGTGTCTCAGCCTGATGGTTTGTCCATTCACAAACATTTTTATCATCACATTATCTCTTATAACAAAATCACATGACCTTTTTTAATGTGCTTACTGGAGTTTGTGCGGGAAAAGTGTTGTCATCGTAGTTTGTGCGCATCTTTTCTTATCGGATAAAACGTTTATCCTACTCAGTTATGCCTAAATGTTTTTAATGCACATTTTCACAATTTCAGCGCATCTTACATTTCCATCAACCGCTTTTTTATGCGCATATACAAAATTCACATAAAAATAAGTTGATGGAAACATAGCGTAAGAATTAATAGAAAACCCTGCATGTAGGAAGTGTCTCTCTTTCTATCTATTGTCTGTTTCTAAGTGTTTGCAAAGTCAAATTATTTTAGGCAATAAACAGTCTTATCTTGATCTCACAACAGGGACCAGAGGTTTGTTTTAAGTTGAGTTATTGGGGTTAGTACCTGTTAAGTACCTGCTTGTTGGATGAGATATGCTATTACATTAGTTAAATAGAACAAATAACTGCATGTCTGATCATAAGGAAAAAGAATATTTATAGTCACCCCATGCTTGTCTTTGAAAGCAGACATCTGCTCATAAATACTTAGATTTCAGCAGCATCTCCATCATGGAAATGATAGATCAGATGCTGTATATGCAGCATGTGGTAAGGCTGACTCAAGGACTGTCGTGATTGATTGCACCAACCTTTTCCACTGCTGCCATTTTGTGTTTGTGTTGAGGGGACACAGAATTTACAGACCAATTGGGGAAACAATTGCATGGCATTGCAGAAAGCATGCATAATGATAATGGAATTTTCATGCTAGCTGTCTGCATGCATTTCCATTTGTTTGTTGCTTATGTGCCATTTGCTAAGGATGTCCAGTTGCATCATTTCTAGAAAGTAAAGTATGTTATGACTAGTTCGACTCAAATTTTGTTCAATTAATGCAACATTGTTTTTTGTTATGTGAAGAACACAATACTAATCTTATAAGATAATTTCAATACAATTAACAGTCACTTAAAAAGATGATAATGCAAAAGGCAAGTTGTCTCAACCAACAATCTTCTAAATATGCACAAAGCCATTTTCAGCAGAAATAAATAATGTAAGCACAAAACAAACTGTTTTTGCTTCTTTTCATGCTATTGAAAACTAATTTCACTATCGTTTCTTGCACAATGCTGCATTGTAACCTCAAATGTAGTACATGGTTTGTGAAATCGTACAAACTGTTTGTTTACACAAAGATTTTGACATGAAAAAGAACATTCTAATTTTGTCCTTTGCAGAAGGAAGTCATTAAGGTTTGGTTCAACACGAGAATGAATAAATCATGATCATTTGCATAGCATCAGACACTTTCCCTTTAAGAGTTCACATGTGTACGTCTAGTCAGCCATCTGTCAGAGACATCTGTCAAGATTTACAGTCCATATTGGCCCAGTGCTTTGGGATGTTTTTAGATGAAAGGTCGTTTTTATTAGTCTCTGCAAAATGAGCAAACATTCTCATAATTTGACCTGGATTGAGAACTATGGCGTGGTCTTTTTATCATTCTGTCCAATTATATAACTGTATAAATATATATAAATATAAATATATAACTGTAGAATTGAATCGACAACCATATGCTTTTTTTGGAGTCGTTCTACAGAAATGTTCGTTTGTACATGACAAAATCACTAGAAATTCATTCATTCATTTTCTTTCCAGCTTAGACTCTTTATTAGTCAGGGTTTACCACAGCGGAATAAACCGACAACTTTTCCAGCACATGTTTTATGCAGCAGTTGACCTTCCTACCGCAACCCAACAATGGGACACACTTACACACTCTTGCATTCACACACATACGCTATGCCTAATTAAGCTTAATCAATTCACCTTCAGTATAGCATACAGCATGGCTTTGGACTGTGGGGGAAACTGGAGCACCCCCTAAGGGGAAACCCGCACGAACATGGGGAGAATGTGCAAACTCCACACAGAAATGTCAACTGACCCAGCTGGGGCTCAAACCAGCGACCTTCTTGCTGTGAGGCGGTCATGCTACCCACTGCACCACCTTATCATTTTTTTTTTTTTTACATTTAAACTTAAAATACATTAAAACTTATACATGACAGCTTAATTCATTAAAAATACATTTTGAATATTTATTTGAATTTATTTATTTCAGTTTATGAAGATTTTAGATGCAAAAATCTCTAAATGCAATTTAAAATGTTCTTCTAATATTAGCCTTTTTCTCTGACTCCTGTGTGCAAGCTAAGTAATTTTACTTTTAAAGTGAGAAAAAAGTTATTTTCATAGCCTTGAAAGTTAAATAACTGAACATAAACATATGAGGCACAACAAAATGCTCATTTTAGGAAAAATTTTAAGTCTGCATTTAGGGTTTTTGCATCTGAACTCTTCATATGTAGTCAGAGTTGTAACAAACAAGGAGCTTAAGTTTTTATTTTTTTTAATCAGGTTTGTTAAAAGTGTTATTTCATAACGTAAATTTCTGCAGACATGGTTTAAATAATTTTATACTTGGATGCATAAGGATTATCTTTTACATTTTTTTAATTTAATTTAACTTTTTTAATAGTGATGGGGGAAATCAGTGACACAAATTAGTTACCAGAGAGAAACACAATGATTTTCGGTGTTACCCATAAAAAGCCACCACATTGGTGCAGCAAATTGGTCATAACACATGGGCAAAAAACAGCATTTAATACCTCAATGCTGCTTATGTTCACTCAAATGTTCCATATATCGATCTTATTACCATTTTTATTATTATTTATAACAAAGTACAGTGTATATTGATGTTTGTGCTTACAACCTTCTGCCACCTCTCTGCCTCAAAAAAGTTATGGAACACTATACTTTTAACATAAATTAATTATAAAATAAATATACAATTTTAAAAAGAGTCAATACTCGTCTCCAGATACAGATTTTTTAATTAATAAATTATAAATGAGCAACACTGTGGCTCACTGATGAGTACTACTGTGGCCTCACAGCAAGAAGGTTGCTGGTTTGAGTTCCGACTAGGTCAGTTGGGATTTCTGTGTGGAGTTTGCATGTTCTCCCCATGTTGGTGTAGGTTTCCTTCGGGTGTTCCGGTTTCCCCCATAGTCCAAAGACATGCGCTACAGGTGAATTAAATAAACTAAATTGGCCGTACTGTATGTGTGAATGAATATGTATAGATGTTTCCCAGTACTGGGTTTCAGGTGGAATGGCATCTGCTGTGTGAAACATGCTGGATAAGTTGTCGGTTCATTCCGCTGTGGCAATCCCTGATGAATAAAAGAACTAAGACAAAGGAAAAGTGAAATGAATGAAACTTTATAACAATTTAAAACACCTTTTATTGTATGTATGTATGTATGTATGTATGTATGTATGTATGTATGTATATATGTGCTGTATGTCTGCATTTATATAAATACTACATAAAAATACTGCATTAGGCAACGCCTGGACCCTACTGGAGATGCACAGGCAGTCCAACTCCTCCAGGATGCCACGTCAATATGTGCCATTACTAAAGATTCACTACCTTTCCCAAAACAGTTCAATAGCATAGAAGAGATTCCAAGAGACAGGCAGTTACTCCAGGAGAGCTGGAAAGGCCTGTAGAAGGCCCTGTAACAAAACAATCAGCAATCAGATTTATGAGGGTGGCTTAAGGGCCAGACATCTTCTAGCAGACCCTTTGTTCCCTGCCTTATTCCGTGCAGCTTTAATAGCATTTGCCATTGCACACTAGAATTGCCAGGTGAACCATTTTCACTCTAGCCTTTCTTAGCTGAGAGCAGGTTCACCCTGAGCACATATAGGCTGACAAGAAAGGTCTGTATAAGCCATGAAGCATGTTATGCTGCCTGTAACATTGTTTAGTAGCCTGACTTGTTTAGTAGTGGGTGTGCATATCTATGGAACACACTAACTTCTAAGGACAATGATTTATGGTTTAGACAATTTTACCATACTAGAAATTGGTCCTTGGCAGTTAATTCCACTGTGGCGACCCCGGATTAATAAAGGGACTAAGCAGAAAATATAATGATGAATGAATGAAATTGGTCACACACACACACACACAAACACGCACAGTGAGTTTACACCAATGGGGAGCTATTGCTTTCAGAACAATTAGGTGTTAGGTACCTTGCTCAGGGGCACCTCAGCATGGTATCTAAGATGAAGAGAGTACTGTTCAATTCCTGCTGGGACTGGAAATTTAACCTGCAACCTTTCAATTACTACAACCTTACAACCTGACCCTTACTGACTTATGCCCCACCTTCATTTCCTGCTGAGACTGGGAATTTAAGGTGTGGTCACACTAGAGTTTGTGGCTGTTTCTCAATTCCAAGAACGCAGACAGTATTGAACCGGTCTTGCCAGGTGTCCTCGGAAGAACGAACTCAGGAGACCACGAGGGCAGAGAATGCGTCCTTTGAGAAATGAGATGCTGCGTTCTTCCTGACGGTCACGTGACCTTCACGCGTTTTAAATGGAAATTATTTAAACATTACAGCACTCATACAACGATTTATTGTTTTTCCCCTCTTCAAAATATATTCTTTGCACAAAAGCATTATAAATATACCCTGCACAATATAAATAAAACAAATTTTAATACGAATTTCACCAAACAAACACCCTTAATGTGTTTATTCCTTTATTAAGATGTCCATGTTAATGTTTACTTTCACCGTTTCAATAAGGGAAAGTCCTGAGGTAAATAAATTATATCTCTGAACTTTAATAATAAATCTAAATAATATGCTGCGCTTCCCATCTCCAGTCGCAATGACTTCTGGGACTTCCAGAGCGAGTTCGGTGCTCAAGTCTGCATCAGTGCGTCCTCGATATCAAGAACACATCCGGGTAGTTTCACACGTCCTCCGTACTTGCGGTCTTGAGTATTGGAACTGAACTTAGGCAGCTGATGATGATGTTGCACGAGAACACGAGGACGCAAGACCGCTGAAGAACACATTTTGAGAAACAGCCTGTGTGTGCGAAATTCTGCCGTGCGGCACTGTGAAAAGGGGCGGGATTAAACAAGTTTAATAGACATTTTAAACAGAGATGTCATGTTTTGATCCTCGATTAGTCTCAGCCAGTCAAGTGATCTCAGAGTTCAGAGTTCACCAAGCTTGAACTTTGCACGGCAGCAACCTGTGAAACTTGACGCATGACCCTGCGTTTCCGGTCTGACGCATTTGCATGCGCTTGAATGGAAGTCTATAGGAGGAAAAGTCCACTGTAACCGCAGCTTTAACCTGTAACCTTTTAATTACAAGTTCAACTCCCTAATCACAGCTGACCCTTACTGAATTATGTCCCACCTTCAATTCCTGCTGGGACTGTGAATTAAACCTGCAACCTTTCAATTACAAGTTTTAACTTCCTAATCACAGCTGACCCTTACTGACTTATTGCACCCTGACTGCCATTAGGTATGGGGTGATTAGGTTCAGTGGGTTCCTCCAGGTGCATGTTACAATTACTGGTGAATCATGGCAAGAGTGTGCAAGTAGTTCCTGGTGGATTAAAGAATTGATACCAAGGCACAAAACATTTTGGGTAACATATCAGACCAAGGTGTAACTGTGGATGTAAGAGGAAGCTGTCTGAAAAGGATGTTAACCTGCATTTTATCTAAAAAAAAAAAACTTTAGACTACAGGTGTCCAATGCACGGCAAAATTATTTCCACCATAATGCCCCATTCACACGGGGCTTCAGCGTCAATGCTTGACAAAGGGCTTGTCTGAAGTTAGGGCTGATGTGATCATCATAGCAGCTGTCAGCCAATGGAATTAGTCAGCAATCGGCTACTGTCTGAGCTGGTGTATTTGTATACAACGATCTGATTTGCTGATGCCTATGTCGGCGCTTGAAAAGTTGAGCCAGTCCCAACTTCAGCAGCGAGCAACACCACTGAAGTGGCACCGACGGATCCACAATGCAGTTCGGCAACGCTTGACGTCACCCATTCAAAGTGAATGGGAAGCGTTGAAGCTGACGCCCCATGTGAATGGGGCGTAACTGTTTGTCAGGAGCGCCACAGGTTTCAATATACTTAGCCAGGCTGCTATAGCCAAATCTTTGGTCACTCGTGCAAATGCCAATTGTAAGTTTCAATGGTGCCAGCAGTGAAAATCTTAAGCTATGGACAATGTGAAACATTTATTGTTCTCTAAAGAGTCCACCTTCACTGTCTTTCCCTCATCCGGAAAGCCCCATAGAACCGTACCGCCCAGACTGCTGCATGCCCAGAATGAAGGGTTGGGAGGGAGCAGTGATACAATATCATTGCATTCCCTAGGCTCAATACTTGTGCTAGATGAGCATCACTGCCAAGGATTACCGAACCATTCTAGAGGACAAAGTGCACCCAATGGTTCAAACATTGTTTCCTAAAGATAGTGATGTGTATTTAGGTGCTGTTCATATTGTCAACATCTCAACAACTAAAAAAATAAAACTGAATAAAAACTGTATGTCACTGTTGTATCCAAAGATTAATGAACAGACAAATGTGTGATCAGGTAATGGGCTCTGGATTAATTGATTTGTCTGCACTTCTGCTAAGTAGCTAGGAGTCACTGGAGAGCAACAATGAATGGAGCTTTGGGTAGAGTCGTTGGTGAAGTGTTTGACTATAAAGCATCACTGGTTTAGGAAGCCTCAATTTGTCATGATGAAGGAGTAAAACAAACATAAATTACAAACATAAATATGATCCCAAAATAAACAAGGGAGCCAACTGTGAACTGAAGCAGGAGAGCCTGAAAAGTAGGAGAGCAAGTCAAAGTTTGAAGGCCCATAATCTGTCCCTTGACCTTGTGACTAAAACCCAAATCTCAGATATTCAGACTTATGAGCAGATTAGGGCTACCTCAGGGTGTGAGCACACTGCAGATCCCCTAAATACACACATTTCAGTGGCTTTTGGAAATTATATGGCTATTTGGTAAAAACACATGGTTTTCAATAAAAAAAATGCATGTGATGAATTTCACCTTTTAAATATTGTATTAAAAATTATTTTACTATCTTTTTTTGTGATCCATGTCATCCAACGCCCACAGAGAAAAATCTATGTTTTATGACTTGAAACCTTCATAACTGTTAGCTGCATTACAGACTAAATTATAACTTTGAAGCATGACTCACATTATATGTGAGAGCTGACATTAGCTGGGAAAATTAAAGTGCTTATTTGTGTCTTTACAACCCACAGAAAAGCTTTTAAGCTGGAAAGAATAAGACATATCAGGAAGGGATCACCAAAGGTCTGTGTAAAGTGTTTTGAAATGTCAGTGAATTACACAATTAAACTCTAATGATAGATAATGACAATCTGAATGAGTTCAAACTTTCACATTAAACTGTTACAAACATACATACATGTAAGATACAGCAGTCAGTGTTGTCAAGTTTCAGTCTTCAATTGTTTCTGCAGTTCTTGTTTAAAATACTTTTACTGTAATTTAAATATTTAAAATAATTGTATGGTTTGTACCAGTTCCTTAATTATTTATGAAATTACAGTAACACAATCAAATTGATCAATATTGTTGCAATTAAATTAGCGTAATACATTAACATGTCATGTAGTGACGCGGTGATGCAGTGGGTAGCACAATTGCCTCACAGCAAGAAGGTCACTGGTTCGAGCCTCGTCTGGATCAGTTAGCATTTCTGTGTGGAGTTTGCATGTTCTCCCTGTGTTCACGTGGGTTTCCTCCAAGTGCTCCGTTTTCACCCACAGTCCAAAGACATGCAGTAAAGGTGAATTAAATAAGCTAAATTGTCCATAGTGTATATGTTTGAATACAAGAGTGTATGGGTGTTTTCTAGTGATGTGTTGCAGCTGGAAGGATATCCGCTGCATAAAACATGCTGGATAAGTTGGTGGTTCATTCCGCTGTGGCAATCCCTGATTAATAAAGGGACTAAAGGCTGATTTATACTTCTGCATCAAGCGCAAGTGTGGGCTGCCCTGTAGCTTAGTCCTGGCCATGACTATTGCTGGCACTGACGTGCACCTCTCAAAAAATTTAACTACATGTTGCAACGACGCGTAGCACAAGCTCTGTGATTGGTCGGCTAGCTGGCGAGTAAGGGCGGAGGTGAGAGCCGCGCAAGCCAGATGCAGCGAGTGTTTACAATTGTGGAGTCCCATAATGGAGCTCCGGATGGAGACTGTTGTTTTGTGATCACCTTATAATTAAAGTTGTTACACGTCCACCCATTACCGCCTCAAAATGAGTGAGTTTGAGCCACTTGTAAATTAAGATTGTGTTTAGAAAAGTACAAAACACCAGTGAAGAAACTCGAGACAGAGGAACATAAACACCTACTGCCAGCTAGTGTTTCGAAAGTGTTTATGCAGAGCAACACACTGCACGCAGAAGTATAAATGCCCTTTAAACACTGCCTCAGAATCACCCTCCCTTACTGGGCATGAATAACGCATCTACCTTTTTTTGATTCAAACTAGCAACCTTCTTGCTCTGAGGCAACAATGCTAACAACTTAGCCACCGTGCCACCTCCCATAAATTTATTTACAAACAGAAGGATGGAATCTGAGCATTCCAGAGGCACAGAACCAAATGTACCAGTCATCAAGTCAGTTCTGTTACAGATTTTAGTTGTGAACTTTGACAGAACACGGGATAAAACAGCCAACATTTCTGTAAACAAGTTACTTTGGTAATGCTTAAAATATAATTTAAAGAAATAAGTTTTGTAAGCATTTGCTTGGGACTGGTCAAACTTATGGATGCTTATGGTAATAGGATTGTGGATGCCATAACAGGCTTTCTGCAAACAAATGCGCTGGATATAACAAATATGGTTGGCAAAGTAACAGATGGAGCAAGCATCATGGTGATTTAGCATATAGTCTACTCAGACAGGAACAGCTTAATTTTCAGTTAATCAAATGTGTAAGCCATTCTCTGGACAACATAGTTCAAGAGACAAAGCAGCAGCTCTCATTGCTTAAAGATAACGCTAGAAACAGAATGGGTTTGCTGTTCCTTTCAAATTTAATGTATGTGCACTCAGGGCTCCCACAGAAGATATGGACATTGGCTGCATTCCAGGGGCAAAAGATGTGAATGGTTTATGTTGTAATTTTGTCATTTCTAGATGGAGATTCTTATGCTGCATGTGTTTGTTGCTAGCTGTAGTATGATACATTAATTGTGGCAGTTGAAATAGCTAAGTATTGATCAAATTCATTCATTCATTTTCTTTTCGGCTTAGTCCCTTTATTAATCTGGGGTTGCCACAGCGGAATGTACCGCCAACTTATCCAGCACATGTTTTACGCAGCGGATGCCCTTCCAGCCGCAACCCATCACTGGGAAAATTAATCAAATTGTACCAAATGTTTATCAGATATTTTGAGAGTGGTCTGGATGCAGCCCTGGTGCAGTTGTAATCTGTTCTACATGCAATGCTTTTTAATGCCCACCCCTAACCCTACCCCATACAGTGACGTGCATTGTATCTGACATTGCAAGTGACCTGGAAAACAGACTGTTGTACAGACCTAAACGTGCAACATACTGCATTGGTTCAATAAGGTTAACTGTTCTCTGATATTTGCACAGTACGTAAATGGCTTTGGTTCAAAAAAATCTGCAGAAACAGTTTAATATGCACATTCATGAAATAACCCAAGAATCAGAAGGTTCATATTGACCATTTTTGGATGAGTCATGAATATTAATGAGCTCCGCTCTGACATGCAGCTCTTACAGACACACACAGCATGATGTATGCTGAACATGGGCAATATAATCATACTTTATTCGTCAAAAAAATGTAAGAAGCAAAGTAGATGGAGGTTTATATTACTTACATGAAGTGAGGGAGCTCTCTAATATAAACCTAATATAAACCTCACATCAACCTTTTGCTCACAAGCTCTATTGTAGAGAAAGGCTAAACTATAATTAAACTTGACAAAAGAGACTGATAGAGATGTATTGTGTTGTATTTTTAAGCTATAATCTCAAAGAAAACAGCCAGGAATTAATATCAACCTCTGCATGAGCAGATGACGTTTAAAATAGTGTATTTATTTCACTCTAGAAAAATGATTTTCAACACAATCTCACGGCAATTCGTAACTTTTTCATTTAGTGGCTAATTCGTACGAATTCGTACGGTCTAATTCGTACATTTTAGTACGATTTGCTCATCCCCCAATGACGGTTGGGTTTAGGGGTGGGGTTAGGTGCCATGCCTCCTTTTTAAAATCGGACAATTTCATACGACTGAACTCGTACGAATTCTTACGAATTAGCCACTAAACTGGCAAAACGTAAAATACTTACATTTTCTCATGAGATCAGGCTGGATATTACATGATTCAGCAGTCAAGGAGCCCTATCACATACGTGGCGCAATGAATTAAAGGTGTGTTTGGCGCATTTTTTTGCTATTTTCAGATTACACAACCCTAATTTTTATGCTTTGCAGCACGTAGTCTAAATAGCAAATCCATTAGCACCACTTTGTGGACTCATGGGTGTGCTGATCTCAAAAAAAGTTAGGTTAAGGTGCGCATCGTTGGCACGTTGCTATTTTGATAAACTGAAATAGACCACACTGTTGATTATCTAAAAGCAGGTCTAAAGTCTAGCACAGAGTGCGTTAGTTATGTGCCTATGTGTGTTCAAATGTTTACATATTGCTTAATATACACAGGATGTACAGCAATACACAAATATTGCTGTACACAAATAAAAAAAAAGATTAAAATGTTATATATATATATATATATATATATATATATATATATATATATATATATATATATATATATATATATATATATATATATATATTTCTACATAAATATAAAAAACACTGCCTCCATGCCTCATCTCAGGGAGCTTTATTAGTTTATTCATGACAATTTGCATTTGTTTAATATTATTATTAGCAGTATTATTTATTATATGCATATTTACATTTGTTTGAATAAAAACAAGTTTAGATTTGTCCATAGATGTTCATGCTGAATAATATAAAAAAAAACTATTCTATACAGCTTAACAAGAGACATTTAAAGGCTTAACTAGGTTAATTAGGCAAGTTAGGGTAATTAGGCAAATTATTGTATAATGATGGTTTGTTCTGTAGACCATCGAGAAAAAAATATAGCTTAAAAAGGCTCATAATTTTTTAAAATAAAAACTGCTTTTATTCTAGCTAAAATAACACAAATAAGACTTTCTCCAGAAAAAAAAAATATTGTCAGACATACTGTAAAAATTTCTCTGCTCTGTTAAACATCCTTTGGGAAATATTTAAAAAAGAAAAAAAATCGAATAATTCTGACTTCAACTGTATATATATGTTCAGTAGACATCAGCATATATGCAAAAATAGAAAAGAAAAAGAAAGGAAAGAAAAAGAAAAAGAAAGATCAAAAAGCAAATACAAATAATAGGCTGAGCAACTCATAATTCACAGTACTTAATGGAAGTTGCTGGTCTCTGCTGAGCTCTTTAGCTGCATCTCTTATTGCCATGGCAACAGTGACTTTTCTGATTGGTCTGTGTCTCTACAGTTTCCAACTGGCCTTGAAAGGTTTATACTATAATAATAATAAGAAGAAGCAGAAGACGATGATGAAGAAGACTTAATCTTAGACAGAAAAATAAATAATCTTAGACTTAATAAAAAAGACTTAATTATAGATAGATAGAAAAGATAACAATGTTTTTTGAAAAAAGGAAAGTAAATATTTTTTAATAATATAATATAATATAATTAAAATGATATAATACAATATAATATCATATAATATAATATTTCTTTATTCCATAATGATTAAATATGATGCAACTGAGTTGTAAGCAAAAGAAGCAGCACATTCAAAAGTTGACATTTTTAAATGCCCATGTGTGTTAATTATGTGTCCAGAAATTATGAAACTGATATCAGGTCTGTGAAGCCTGTGAAATTACGGAAATTGCACTGCCCAAGCATTAATAGCTAGAACAGTGAATAATGAGGTGGGGGAATGAGGTCATTTAGATAAAATTATAGTGTAGAACTAACTCTCACAAACAGAACTATCTTAATTACTGAATAATTAACCACTAATTAACATGGCAATAATCAAGTTGTAAGTGACAATCTGTAACAGGTTGTTAAAAAGTACCACATTTTTTGCAACATTTACTTTCCTTTATTAAAAATAATTGTTATGGCAGGCATTAATCTTACCAATGCTCATAAACATTAGTGTGGTGATTTAGGCTGAAAGAAAGAAAGAAAGAAAGAAAGAAAGAAAGAAAGAAAGAAAGAAAATCAAATATGTGCAATTATTTTAGAAGTCTGAGCAACTCATAATTCACAGTAAAGTTTATTAATGAGAACTTAACAGAAAGCATATGTCTTTATTGAAGATTGTTCCCATCCCTTAAATATAAAATTTCAGATCTTGAAATCAAAAAGATGATTTAGGCAACCTCAAGTAAAGAAAAACGTGTATCAAATGTCCTTGGTGTCGACTGCCATAAAAATGAAATACTGGGTTTTAAGTATTAATAGGGTAATTGAGTTTTTAATGGGATTTGACATTTGATGAGATGACATTGAATGTATTTGTGCTGCCTGTTTTTCTGTGATATGTGTAATGTGAACGCTGATGTGGTTGTGTGGTTAAACCAAAGATAAATTTTCTCTTGTGGTATTTTATTTTACACATCTTCTTGAATATTGAGCTATGACTTCCAATGTATTAAAAGGGGGTGTAGTAATAGTAAGTCAAAATTGTATTGATCTTTTCACGTTAGAGGTCTTTGCACTATTAAAATATGCAACATTATTTCACTTTAAGCATCCTTTTATTTATAAAAATCACTTCTGTACCTGCCTAAAAAAATTCAATTTCAATCAAGGACAAAAGACAATAGCACAGAAGATCATCTACTGCCATGCAATAAAGCCTATAAAGGACACGCTGGTCAAAAGCAAGTTGATGGTTTATTTATTTTTTTTCAGAATTATATACACAGAGGATCAGTTTTGGACTATAAAACTATGCAAACTATTTGATAATACTTTGGAAAAAACATTTTATTTGTATTTGATTTTGAGTGATCGGAGTCAATGTGTAAATCTACCTTTAAACCTATTAAAGTAGGAGTGACTATGGGATTTACGAGGCCTCTGGTATGTATTTAAATACTATGACAAACTGTACAAAAGCACGCACATCCCTCTTAACTGGGTGCTCAGCCAAAAAACGCAAAAGGTGCAAATTAAATAGTCATCAAAGGCGACAACACCAAAGCTCCAAAAATACAAATTTATTAAATTTACAAAAGCTGACACAAAGCGTGTAACGTTTCAAGCCACATGGCTCTCCTTCAGACAGTGTTCATCACAATCAGGTGCTCCTTTTCGTACACTTCCAGATCACATGATATCCTTTCACATATATGTCCACGTATAGATACATACAGATGTATACAATCATTCATGTACACATATACATACATACATATGAATACATACATACATACACAATCATTCATAAATATAGCTTAGATATTTCAAGTGAAAATACTAAAATAAAAAACATAATATTACTTCACAAATTATAAGAAAGAAAAGAATGAACAAGAGTGCACCAGACTATATACAACAAAATATAGCCAAAAACCTTGAAACCAAACACCTAATTAAACATTCATTCATTCATCATTCATTCATTTTCTTTTCGGCTTAGTCCCTTTATTAATCCGGGGCTGCCACTGTCGAACAAACCGCCAACTTATCCAGCACCCCCCACCCCCCATTTAAAATATATATATATATATATATATATATATATATATATATATATATATATATATATATATACATATATATATACTATCATTGTTTCACATTTGTTGTACTGTATAATGAGCTTGTCTCAAGGCATGTAAATCATACTTAACACTGTTAGAATCATTATACAAGAGAGCACCTTAAATTCATGATAAAAAGCCTCACTTGTTTCCCAAAGTGGAGTTGCGACTCTAAGGGCATCTGCTGTGTAAAACATATGCTGGAAAAGTTGGCGGTTCATTCCACTGTGGCAACCCCTGATTAATAAAAGGATTAAGCTAAAACCAAATGAATGAATGAAGTTTTGTTCACAATCTTATTCAATCTTTCTGCTCCATCGTTAAAAACATTTTTAAATTTCACATTATAGAATAAATTGCAAATGACAGATTCTATCGTAAGAGGGGAATTAATTGTCCTTGGAAGTAAATCCTTTTTTGGTCAATCTTCTTTTATTTATAAAGCCACAAATCTATGGAATTCTCTCCCAACAGAAATATTCACATGTAAAAATTATAAGATGTTTTCAAACTTGACTGGGAGGTGGTTTTTGTCAAATCAAATTTGTACACCCTGAGTGAAATGTTGTTGATTTGTCAGTGCTTAGTTTATGCGATTATGCCTGTATGTTTTAAACAGACTTTTTAATGAATTGATTATTATTGTTTTAATTTGTACACTGTAAAGCCCAACAAGTTTGAGGAAACTGATTGCAACAAGCCATTTATATTCAAAAACTAATCCTAATGAGTACTGTGAACTTAATTCATTTGAGTAAAAGAAGCCATTTGAGCACAGTAAGACCCAATAAATGAAGAGAACTCAAACCAACTAAGTACTGTTAATCCCAATAAGTTAAGGCAACTCAAACTGTTTGAGAAAAATTAATTGCAACAAACCATTTGAGTTAAAAAACAAATCTATGAGTACTATGAACTTACTCCATTTAAGATGAGGTAATGAGATATTTAATTAACCCATTACCTTTAACATTGAGTTCAAAACTCTTTACAAATTGTAACTTTCTCTAAATTTTTATTTAACTGCACTCATTTCATTTGATGAAGTTGACTGTTGGATTTTACAGTGTACCTGTCCAAGGACTGCAGGTGGAAAATAGCAATCCTGCTACAATCAGGCACAATGCATCTTTCCGTTTTGAGGTTAATGTAATTTTGTGCATGTCCCTGTTAAATAAATTCATTAATTCATTCATTCATTCATTCATTCATTCATTCATTCATTCATTCATTCATTCATGTTCTTAACTACATTTCCCTATGCAATGTTATAGCAATAACAGTCAGTTTCCTTAAAATTAGACTTTTCACTTTAATTAATGAGTTTTCTTATTGTTATGCCTATGCTCATTAAACCACACAAGTTTAAGATGAGCATGAAGTAAGATGTTTTAATAAACTGAATTGTTGAGAAGACACAAAGCCTGCAGCATAAGACCCAGGAGTGAGCACAACAGCACCAAAAACTTCCTTGAATAAGCTAAAATGAGACAATTGTCTATATAATTCAACATTAATATGTTTTGGCATCATATAGAAGCCAAGGCTGCATGTTGTTTAGAGTATTAACAACATCACCAAACACACTCAAGGGTAAATCCAGAATAGCTCTATTTCTTTTCTTATTGTCTGAGGGTTCAATCACAGATAGCAGCCATTGAACAGTCAATGGCCCTCAGCTCCTTCGTTTCTCAAGTATTTACAGAGTGAGCACAGGATCCAAAAGGGTATAAGGGGTTGATAGTCAACAGTAAGTGCATAATATCTGCTTTTATCAGTCTCACCTCTCCACCTATGAGCCTCATGGTTACTATCTATGCGGTGCAGTGGCTGTGCAGCATGCAAACATTGAGCCTCTGACAAAGTTGCCAATCAGCCCCCTCAAGGGCTAATCTATTGTGCTTTTCACCCATATTCATAATGCACACTGGATCGTCTGCCATAATGAAACAGTGACATGGGATCACATATTTCTTAAACCTAGACCCTGTCATGATACAGGCTTCATAAATATAGTGTATTCCATAATCAATATCGATAAATTTTATTGTTTTTTATATTAAAATAAATATATGTCTTAGGCAGCATGGCGGTAGTACCCGCTGTAGTGTTGGGTCTGGTGTCTTGCATCTTCCTCTTTACAATATCTCATAGAATCTCTATCTCTGAGTTTTAGGCTAGGCAAGTTTGCTAGCAAATCAAGCACAGGGATGCCATGGCTTATAGAGATTCTGATTTTATTGTCCACACTGACAAAAGTACTAATACCTGGTTTAAGGACCATGGCATCCCAGTACTCGATTGGCC
Organism: Danio rerio; assembly: GCF_052040795.2. Classification (NCBI taxonomy): domain Eukaryota; kingdom Metazoa; phylum Chordata; class Actinopteri; order Cypriniformes; family Danionidae; genus Danio; species Danio rerio. Next base: position 12,442,032 of record NC_141034.1, read on the forward strand.
AGCCAACTCGCCTGACCTAAAACTCTATGTGACCACGAAACCAGTTTTTTGTTGCAAAGATATATCTTGGTTAGTAGCCAAAACTCCACAAATGTTGATCATATTCCAACATGCTACTTTTAGATTTACAAATAGTTGTGTTGCTTCAAATATTGTCATGTTTTTCTTAAATTCATTTGAATTTCAAAGCAATGACACTTATGACTTGTGTATGCATATGGTTGTGTGGTCAAGGGTCGAATATATTATGCTGAATAAAAATGTCATTGTCCTTTCAATTGATTTATTTAACATATTTACATTATTTTTAGTTAGATGTTATTGTTTTATAAATGACATTTTAAACAATTTGGATTAATATTTAATTTAAAAAACTTTGTATTGTATATGCCATACAAATCAGAGCATGGCATGGCGATTGGAAGTTTATGTTGCATTGATTGCAATAATAGATAGCAGTGAGAGGGGGCTTAAAAAGAGCCAGGGGTGAAATCAATTAATAAACTGACAAGACAACAGTACAGTATGATGTGACATAACAGACCAAACACTAGATAGAGGTGAATGTAGACAGATGAATGCCACTGAGAGCTCTTGGTAATGACTGGCTGATGACACAGAAACACAGAAACACACATAAATAGAGACCCAGAAAATCTGTACCTCACCTAGGACTTGAGCAAAGGCTTGCCTTACCATAATACATTTTGCACAACTACATTTTACCAGTCGATTGGTCAGTCAGTCATTCAGTCAGTCAGTTAGTTAACAGCGGCCTCTGGTGGATTTACATGAGAACAGCAGACATGAATGGCACTCCTGGGGGAAATTTGAGATCTCAACAAGCATACACAGCAGCCTCTGGTGGATTTGAGAAAACGAGAAATAGAAAAAAAAAAAAAAAGTACATTCAGGGATGTATTTCGTGCTCTCCAGAAATGTATATAGCGGTACGTTTTTAGAATGAGCCTGGGTTAAAATTAGGAGTTCGAACTAAAAGTCTTAGTTAATAGTGAGAATAATTCAAGTGTAACCATATATAAATTATGCAACAAAATGCAGCACTAAGATCAAATAATGCTAATAGCAAGATACCACCTCAATCAGCAGTGTCAAAGAGCTCCTATTTAAACCCTTTTACAAGATGTAAGATAAGTTTTCGGTGTCTCCAGAATGAATCTTTAAGATTTCAGCTCAAATACCCATCAGGTAAGCTATTATACCCTCCTGAAAATGCAAATGAGCTGGTTCTCCCTGCCAACAATTCCCATGTGCTTGTCAGATACTACATCAGGTCACATAAACAGCACAGTGACAGAGACAGACATGGATGAAGCAGGATTAGATTTATAGATTGCAGATTCAGTTTATGAGCCTAATATACCAAGTAAGTTTATTTGATATATTTGTGGTGGGGATTATTCAAGCAAACAATGCAAAATTTTCTGCAACAATGAGTCATTTGCAAATACAACACCAAGGGGGGTGATCAGTGAATTCCAGGTGGATGCTGGGAACATTGTTACATGTGTAGAAGATGGCTTCAAAAAGGGTATTCATTTTTTTTCTTGCCAACTACACTTAAACATTTTCACTGAGATTTAGATGGTCACACAATAATTTATTACTGAATTAGAATTAGAGAGGTAACATTTTGAAATGACTCTGCAATCAGTTGCGCTCTATCACTTAAGCGGAATCAAATATTATGTTCATGCTAAGCTCATTATCCTCATCTCCTAGAGCAAGCTGCCTGCTATGAATGTTTTGATTAGCTGAGGGGCATAAATTATCACTTTCGCACATCCTTAACTGCTAGACTATTACAACCTCCAACATTAGCACATTTCCATATTTGTTTATACAGTAAATTTACTTTAGATTTTGCTTCAAAAAAGCATCCTGAATTTGTAACAAATCAAACTGAAGCAATCTTAGTTTACCTTTTTGAGATTTAACTTCTTTTGACAATGAACATTTTCAGCTGGCATATCCAGTGAATCAGTGAGATCAGATGCCCTAATTTCAATATCTGCTTGTTAAGTTGTGACGTATGGAATACTGTTTCCAGGTCCAAGCCGCTACTCACTTATTTGAATTGAGAAAATATTAGTTTATGACCACTTTTTAGTCAGATACTGATACGCTTCAACTTTTGTCATTTCTGCCAGGTGTTTAATTACTTTCTGCTCTTAGAAATGTCATGGCAATATGCCTCAGTGAGTTGGCGCTGTACAATATCATCTACCATCTTACCACAGTCTATCCTCTGAGACAAGAAATCATTATAGAGACTTCATTAAAGGGACAACCCACATTAGTGGAACAAGAAGTTTTTGATCTTCCTCAAAACATAAGTGACAACTTTGAAATTTAGACCATCAACATATTGCATAAGATATTTATGTTTTTAAAGATAACTTTTGTCATTCTGAATGAACTTGAGGTTAGTAGAACAGGTGGGGTTTGGGAGGTTAGCAATTATCTTTTTGGACTATTGTTTTGTAATCTCTTGATTTGTAGAAGATTCAACACATGCAATTCTATTCTTCAACAATGAATCTATTCTATTAAGTTTCTTTGATGTGCTGTGGCATGACATTAATGACGGGAAGAAAAAAGCAAAGTCCAAATTGAAATAATTTATTTGGGTTTGGAAAATGCATGCAATAATCATTTTGTCTTTATCATGTCTTTTTGGAAAAACTTGAATCTATAGCATGCAGCTGTACAATATTTGCTAATTTTGTTAGAAAACAGCTCTATGAAACAATTTAAGAATTGTTTGTGTTCTGCAGAGAAAAGGAGCAGGGGAGGAGATTGTGAATGTCATGTTTGTGTGCACTTATTAATTTATTTTTAGTTAGACGTGGTCCACTACGATATCATATTTTAAACTTTAGTTGATGTGTAATGTAGCTGTGTGAACATAAACAACATCTCTGAATGTAATATGCTCAAAATTCAATGTAAAGAGGGGACTACAAAACAGTACATCTGGGTTAGTGAAATCACAATCGCTTCAGGTTATGCGCAAACACCCTATGCAGCTAAGAGGTGCTGTAATGTTTTAGCAGAGAAAGCTAAAACACCGTCCAAATGCTGCTATTTCCACAGAGCTTGTTTTGTGTCAAGTCTTTTGGAAGGCCAAATACAGAGACAAAGAGAGAAGTCCATACAATTTTATTTTATTATATAATAATTATTTTAAAAAGATAGCTAGCATTTGACAAAGGACAGCTTCCAGAATCCTTCCCAATTCAGTGCGGGAATCGTCTAAAAACTCTTCAAAGAAGGAGCAGCTCCAACCATAATAGAAGAAGCTGTGGATTGTCAGCCACAACCTCTAAGTATTTTTATTTGTTAAAATTAATCTATTACATGCATAGTTTCTAGCGTTAATGGTATGTTGAGCCAAGGACGTAAACAAGGATGTAAACAATAGAAGATGGAGTTTGGCACAGTTAACAATTTAGCTACAAATTCATATTTATTCATCAAACTGCTATGAACACCCACAATCTTCACCAGTGCTGCAGTGTCTCTCTATGCTGATGCTTTCCGTACCTTATACAATTATGTACACATGCTTTTAATTTATATAAAAGTTACTTGTCAGATATTATTTTAGAGAGTCCTCTTAAATTTCTGTCTAATTCAGGCTCACACTGACACAGCAACACTGACTGAGAGTATTTACACAACAGAGGCACAGCGTATGCTAGTGACTGGATGTGACACTTACTGGTGACGTGGAGCCGATCCGTGAATCACAGGACATAGCATATTAGATGACCAATCACAGCCTCTTGAGGGTGGGCTTTTGGAGGTAAAATATATGAAAAAGTAACGTGATTTTTTTCAAATGAAGCATGAGCACACATTGCTTTGCATCTTATAAACACAACCAATTCTCTATGTGTATTTTTGTAAGAATCAGGTTGCAATTTCATGCATTTATCCAGGTGTATTATGTTAAAATGTCATTATCCAGTTATTTGCAAAATTGTGACACGTTTAAATTTAGCTTTGCAAGTCAATATTTAGTAATTATAAATGTCAGATTGTCATGGTCATGGTTAGGCTATCCATTTTATTTGAACTGACATGTTATCTGTAATTACTGAGGTGAGGCACAATTTCTTAAAGTGCTTTAACAGAACCAACAGCTATTCCTGGCAGCAGCCCAGTCAACTGCAAAAGCCCTTTCCATTCACTGCATATGCCAGCTGAAAAAAAAAAGTATGTGAGGCTGAGATTGAGTACAAACACACTGGTAAATGCAGAGCTAGAGAGTAGTTTTAGTGTGCCAGACTGCAAAAAGGCAACTCCATGCAATGCAGTTTGACTGAAACACCACAGCACTTTCAGCACACAGCTTTTATCTGAAGGGTTTGGTTGCAAAACGCAATAAATGCCATTTATTGACATTTTGATTTTATTATTAGAAATCACTGTTTAGATGTACCTTAATCTATGTGTGAATTGTTGCCATTAATAACATTTAAAAAATTACATTTAGGCTGAGTGCAAAATGTATTTTTTCACAAAACGCGATATCCGCCAGACCAGTTTCTTTACAAAGTGCGATATAACAGTTATAGAACGCGCAGGATGCGACAGAAGCTCAGCATCCCCGGGAAGAAAGACGCCGCCTGAGAAGTGCTTCGAGTTTGCTCATTGATTTAGCAATAGAAGATGAAGCCTTCAACTTCACAAAAATAAATATACACATAAAAAAGTGGATCAGAATCCTGCGTCTGTCAACAATACACAAATGCAGCGAGGTACGAGTCTCCGCTGATGTCAAGAGGAAGGCCAGGGAGCTCCTTTTTTTCTGCGCGCCTCCCCATCACATACCTGTCAGTAAGGTGACATTTTTAAGTGTCCTTTGTAAGTTTATTTTTTAATAATTTTGTACATGTAGCTGAGTAGCCAATCTGAAGATTTATTTATGCGGTTGCACGCATTATTTATAGCCTAAAACCTCACAATTCTTGTTGTTGTAGATTTATTATAATGATGTTCCAAAGGGCACAGGTTGTTATAGAGAACGGTTTTGCTTTTTCACAACAACCAATAAATAAGCTATTATTAGGCTGGCTTGAGAAACAAGCCAGACTACTGAAATCCTATTTAAACTAATTATTTTTTTTTACTTATTATTCTTCTTCTGAGACTAAAAAACAAAACGCATCTCCTCCTAGAGCTTTCAAGCTATGACCACCAAACTCACACTAGACCTCCAAACTATTCTGACTCGGTGTGCTATATCTTTTCCGACTGATCCAACTTTCGGTTTTCCGAAAAACGTCCCGTGACTGTCGGAAAAATCCCATAGACTTAACATTGGACCAAACTTTGTGACCTCATAACTCTGCATCAGACGGTCGCACATAATTCTAACTGGGCTCATCTAACTCAGACTATCAAACTGCCAATAATTGATAAGCTTTTAACTTTCTAGCCACGCCCTAGCAACCACTTTTGGACCCTAGAAACTGTCCCATAGACTTCCATTCAAAAGACTGTCATTGACTTTACTTGGGATCAAACTTTGTGAGCTTATAACTCTACATCAGACTGTCATAAAGACTAATGGCTGAGCTCATTTGACTCAGTCTATCTATCTATCAACTGTTTTAATCTATCTATCTGTCTGTCTGTCTGTCTGTGTCTATCTATCTATCTATTAGATCAAACTTTGTGACCTCAAAACTCTTTTTTTCAAACTGTTTTAATCTATCTATCTATCTATCTATCTATCTATCTATCTATCTATCTATCTGTAAACTGCTTTAATCTATCTATCTATATCTAAACTGTTTTAATCTATCTATCTATCTATCTATCTATCTATCTATCTATCTATCTATCTATCTATCTATCTATCTATCTATCTATCTATCTATCTATATAAACTGCTTTAATATATCTATCTATCTATCTATCTATCTATCTATCTATCTATCTATCTATCTATCTATCTATCTATCTATCTATCTATCTATCTATCTATCTATCTATCTATCTATCTATCTATCTGTAAACTGCTGTAATCTATCTATCTATCTATCTATCTATCTATCTATCTATCTATCTATCTATCTATCTATCTATCTATCTATCTATCTATCTATCTATCTATCTGTAAACTGCTGTAATCTATCTATCTATCTATCTATCTATCTATCTATCTATCTATCTATCTATCTATCTATTCATACTTTTTAAAACTGTTTAAACTAAACAAACTATTTCCAACAGACTTTCTCAAGCCAGCCTAAAGTTTGTCTCGACGAACTTTAATAATCTAGTTACTATTATTATTTCAGTTAAATAATTCATTAAATATGACAGGGTGAGGCGAGCTTGTGTCGCGGACTCTGTGACACTGTGGCTTCGCCCGCTCTGATCATACAGGTTTGGTTTTCAGCAGCGATGTAAAGGAGCCGCCCTTCACTCTTTCTGTAACAAGCTGCAAGTCGTTTATCTAACTAACTTAATCTTACTTATTAAACAAAACATTGATTCACTAGCTTTTCTTAATGGTATTACTGTAGTAGAATATATCCTAAGGTAAATATAGCGTTTTGCAAAAAGAAAAAAAAGTTATGTTATGTCATGTTGTGTACATTCTGGCCAAATCTAACTCAGAATGTTATTATTATTAATCAGTCTTTGTATATAATATTCCATATATTTATGATGTACTGTTTTTTAACCAATTTAAGATGTTTGACAATGTTAAGATTAATTTGTTGCATTTTGGCTTTTTTTTTTGTTTGACCTATTTATGAACTATGTATGGACATTAACTTAAATAAAAAATATCCTGGATTAAAAAAATGTTTGTGTTTTCTGGCATTCACTGAGCTCAAGTAATAGTTTAATGTACAAAAATTGTGAATAAACTTGACTGTTGATGTCTTAAATACTGATGTCAAATAACCAAAACTTTTTCAAAATGGATATATCTCGTTTTGCAACGAAACTCTTCATTTATAAATTGAACAACCTCCTCACACTTTGTTATATAGTGTCTTTAATCAAGTTCTATCCTATATGGTTACTCAGAATATTATAAATGACGTGACATGCATTTTACTTGTCCATGATGTCACATACTAATAAAAAACGGGTACTGTAGTTGCTCCTCTGTTAATATATCAACACAACATACTATAGATTCAAACAATGTACACAGATCTCTAAATGTGCTACTACCTCTACTCTACTACTATCGAAACATCAAAATTGTCATTTGGTGTGACTGTCTAAGCTATCTGTGACCTTACTAATATATCAATAATTCTTTACGTATTTAGATTTAGGAATTGGGCATTTCTAGTGGGCACATTAAATGCTAATGCCAAATTCATGGTTTAAAAAAAGCCAAATACATGTTGTCCGTAAAATGGACTTCTTATGGTGTGACAGTACAATCTATATTTTAAATGAGCAAATATGACTGTCTGCACACTGAGACTATTATGAGGAATTGGTCCAAACTCAGCCAGAAATAAGTCATCTCTTTTTCTGTATCTGAAATGCTCACTAGCGGTCAGTGTTTTGTGTCATTTGTTGTAACATTATTATTTACATAAAAATGAAACACTATTTTAAAAACTGTACAAATTAATTAATTAACCAAGACAGAAAGATTGATGTTATATTTCAACGTAGCATGTGGGATGTAGCATTTTGTTTGGAAATGAAAATCAGGTTGACGTCAGGACCCGATGTCAGGCTGACATCAATGTTCAACATTAGACAGATATTTTGGTTACTTTGCATTTTGGTTACTTTCCAACGCAACCTAAAAACAGCAAAATATCAATGTCTAATGATGTTACAGCTTGAAGTTGTGTGGATGTTACCAATATCAGACATTGAATTTTGGTTGCCATACCTGATAAATAAATGGCAGTATTTGACATCAATATAACGTTGTTTTTAGAGGTTGGCTCAATGTTTCTTTCCAACACAACCTAATAAGATATTAATGTCATTTCATGTTGTTATTGGACATCAAAATAACAGTGTCCTGTAGATGCTGGGGACCTTATTCTAACCTAATATTAACGTCTTATGATGTTGTTTGTCTGCTGGAAAGAGCCACGTTATCCAGGGTAACGTCAGCATACCACCAAGAAGGATAAAACACATGCAACAAGAGTAACTGTGGAAGCAAGAGGAAGCTGTCTGATGGTGCTTTCAAACTAGACACGGATGAAGCATCAAGCATAAGTGATTTATATGTTAAGTCAATGCAATGCAAGATGCAATCAGACATTAAGTGGTGCTATTCGATTAAAAGAGACATCGTGGATCGATGTTTTTGTGCATTCAAAGTGCTTATCGCGTGATTCACGCAAATTACTTGAATTGAAAAATCTAAACTCTGCCTAACATTTCCATCACATTAACCAATCAGGAGCTTGCTTTAGTAGGGGCAGGATTATGATGTAGGGCATGTAGTGGGTGTCTACAGCACATAAAGCAAAGCAACTATCTGAATAAATAAATCAATGTCATCCATTGGCAACATAACTATAGAGTTTTTGCAAGACAAAAAGACACCCCTCCCATGACGTGAATTTAAAACGTGAATGAAGTGAGTAAACTGTTCAAGCAAAATGTTCACACGTATGATTATGCACAATAGCCCAATCTTTTCACACAAGCCGCATTTGATGTGAACCTCCCAAAGAAAGGGATGTCTGTGTGCTAACCCAGATTGTATCCAAAAAATAAAAACATAAAACCACTGCTGCCCGACTCACTGCAAAATTGAATGTCCATCTGAACTCTCCTATTTCAACCAAAATTGTTGTCAAGAGCTCCACAGGGTCAATATACATGGCCAGGCTGCTATAGCCAAACCTTTCATCCCTCGTGCCAATACCAAATATTGGTTTCAATTGTGCCAGCAGGGAAAATCTTGGGCTGTTGACAATGTGAAACATCCATTGTTCTCGGATGAGTCCACCTTCACTGTCTTTCACACATTTGAGAGAGTTGCAATGTGGAGAAGTCCCAAAGTCCCAAAGAATGTGGAGAAGTGCCAAAGCATACAACCCAGGCTGTTGTATGGCCAGTGTGAAGAATGGGGGTGGATCAGTGAAGTTTCGGCTGGAATATCATGGCATCCCCTAGGCCCAATATTTGTACTAATTAGACGCATCAATCCCAAGCACTACCAAACCACTCTGGAGGACCATGTGCACCCAATGATTCAAACATTGTATCCTGAAGACGGTGCTGTGTATCAGGATGATAAAGCACCAATACACACAGCAATAGTGACAGAGTGGTTTGATGAACATGAAAGTAAATTTAAACATCTCCCATGGCTTGTACTGTAAAGTCACCAAGTCTAAATATTATTGAGTCACTTTGAGATGTTTTGGAGGATTAAGTCCGCAAACATTTTCCTCCACAAGGATTAAATAGTGACCATGGCCACTACTCTGCAAGAAGAATAGCTCAAAATCCCTCTGGCCACTGTGCAGAACCTGTATCTGTCATTCCCAAGACAAATTGATGCTGTATTGGACATAAAAAAGAGGAACTACACCATACTAATGAATTGTTGTAGTCTAAAACTAGGGATTTTGAGTTTCATTGTCTAATCCCTGTAGATTTAGACAATCTAAAAGATTTATTTTGACAAGGTTTCGGTAGTTTTTCTTTGAAAATGTGATTTGTACATGTTGCTATAATGATACTACATAAAAGCCTTAACATTTTGTATGATTAAATAATGATTTACATTATAGAATGCACATTACTGCCTTTAATATACCTTATTATATTATATATAGAACAAAGTTTTCCCAGTGCTTTAGTTGCATTTTATAATTGTGTGTGGGTGAAGTAGATGTGTAAGTGTGCGTATATTTTTCACACTCTTTGTGTTTTAGTATGTCACTCCATCTCTTCTGTTTTTTTCAGCATCTTGGTAGATTTTTTTATTGTACAAACAAATGTTTATATTTTTGCTCATTTCCCATTACTTTGCTATGGCGGTCATTTTTGACAATGAAGACCACAAGTGTGTGCATACAGTATGTCTATTTCACACTCTTGGTATTTTATAGTGTCACCCCTACAGTCTATGAGCTGATTTTGAATGATGACTGAATAAGTGCTGAAATGTACTGACAACGAATCTGAGAGAAAGAGAGAGAGAGAGAGAGAGAGAGGCTCTCATGTCTTCCCCTGACCATGTTTTTGGCGCAGAATTTCAATTGATTGCTTTGGACACAGACACAGTCTTGTTCCCTGAGCCACAGTCTCAGACACAAAGAGTAACTGAGTCTACTGTATATTGTAATAACTGGATGACTCCATGTGCTGCAAATGATCAGAATTGGGTAAGGTAAAGGCTAGCAGCTTTTGTGAAGCCTAGCAGACTGCCTGCACCCTGACCGTTGCCCCAGGTAAAGTACCCACACTTACCCTATAAGTAAGATTGATAGAGAGGAGAGACTCCCTCTTAATTTTTCCCAATAGCTAGGGCACTCGAAGCAGGTTTCTCACTGAGGTTGTCAGCAAATATATATGCAAAGGTTGGTCCCACTCTTTTTTGCCTTGGACAGTTAGCCAGTTGCCTAGCTGTGAGTGAGTGCTTCAACTGGAGCAAAGCAATGTTATATAAAAACCTTTTAAATCCAAACACTATATGTATATTATAATTAAAGTCTGGATGCTTGTCTCTAATTCTGAGATCTTCTCTAGCACCCTCTGTTAGGGGTTGGTGTTTATTTATGTATTATTTACTATTTATTCATGTTTATATACTATTTATATATGTTTAATTACTATTTATTTAATGTTAATATAAATATCATTAAAGGCATGCCATCATTTGTAAATCTTTATATTTTGAAACTATAGTAGCCAAGAAATCTGTAGAGAGACACTTAAGCAAAGTCATTTTACTAAACACGTGTGATTTCTTTTTTTACTTATACGAGTTTCAAGACTAAATAAAACAAAAATGGTTGAATCATTTAAGCAAACTGATTTGAACATCATTGTGTGTTTCCATGCAGCACACTGTCACGTTACAGCACATCTCAAACTGATCATTCATTTTAATGAGAAACAAGGGATGTACACTACATTTTACATTTCCCACTCTACCCATACTCATGAATGTGCTTCTCCATTTGTAGAACGCATCTTCATCTATCACTTTGATTAAATCTCAGCACCATTATGCAAAATGGCATTGTCTTTGACTGCTGTAGCTGTAAATTATAGGCTGTAGCTTGGTTATAGTGAGGAGGAATGATTCCCCCTCCTCTATTTTCTTATGCACCATTTCCCTTTAACATTTTGTGCCTCAAATGAGTTTAAAAACCTGCTAGGCTTTAAGCTGTAATCAACATGGCCAAGTGCTAAAAATAAGGCCAACCAATCAATCAGTCAAGCAACCAAACTATCAATCTAATGAGAATCGACTACACAGCTAGACCCTTTGTTATGAATAATTAATAATAACTTGTACTGATTAAAACACTGTAAAACTGCAGTGTAAATTGATTATTCGTAATAATTATAGTAATGTAACTGACCCTACTTACTATCTATCTGAAACATTGTAAAGTAATAAAAAAAACAATGAAGAAATGACTTCTGATATTAAAGTGGTTATATTTTATATAAATGTTTTCCAGGGTGTGGCACACGATGGCTCAGTGGTTAGCATTGTCGTCTCACAGCAAGAAGGTCGCTAGTTCAAGTCCTGGAAATTTACTGAAAAATGAATGAATGAATGTTTTCCAAAGTTCGTATTTGCATATGGTGTCAAACTGTCCCCTTTTGGTTTATTTGCAAAGTAACCACTTTTGTGAATGGTTATACCACTCTTTCTTTCCAAAATCTATTAAGCACAATAGCAACAATACTACTACAATACTGGACTTTTATAATAAGACTAAAGGCACTGCAAAAGATGCTTTTCTTACTTAGATTTTTTGTCTTGTTTCTAGTCCAAATATCTACAAATTCTTAAATCTAGAGGCATTTTCTAGACAAAATAAAAAAGCAAAACATATTGTCTTAATAAATAATATGCCAAAATGAAGTGAGTTTTTCCTTAAAACAAGCAAAATAATCTGCCAATGGGGTAAGCAAAATAATCTTGTTTTTTGATTTGTGATAAGATTATTTTGCTTACCCCATTGGCAGATTATTTTGCTTGATTTAAGGAAAAACTAATTTTGGCATATTATTTCTTAAAACAAGACAATATGTTTTGATTGTCTAAAAAAATGCTTCTTGATTTGAGAAGTTTTAGATATTTGGACTAAACAAGACAAAAAATCTAAGTAAGAAAAGCATTTTTTGCAGTCTGTTTTCTGATTAATGCTTAACTTCCTTTTGCTTACATTGTATCTAAAACTGCATTCTGTTTTTATTACATTACTAAAATTACAATTGATTATATATATTGTAATTTATTCCTTGATGATAAAGCTTTATTTGTAACACTCTAGTTATCAGTGTTACACAATTATAATAATTAATTCTATAATGCTCATTTGAGTAAAAGAAACAATTCTTTTGATTTTGACTAAAATAATCAGTTGATTATTTGTCCTGCTTAATATTTAATATGTAAGTAGTGATACAGTAGCAATATATACATACAAAAAAATGGGATATATAAAACTGGGGAAATGAAGGAAGGTCAAATCTGAGTCCTTCACCACGCACCTGTACCATAGCCACAGCGTGTACAGGATGGCAATGATTGAGGTAATTACTCCATCAGATGAGATGTCCCCAGGGTGCTTCTCCTGTGAATCGTTTGTGGTAAATTTAACACAATATCTTTCTGATTTACACCTCTGGCATTCAGGAAGACCAGCCTGATAGCTGATAACCAAAAGCTAATTAACTATCAGGTTCCAAAAGGACCTTCATTGTTTGCTTTCCTTCTGTGAGCCATGCGATTGCCTTTCTGCCTCAGATTGGTAAGCTGAGCAATGGACCACCCTTATGAGAAAGGAGTATACTTTAAGTTAATTCTATGATGTAAACTTATCTAATGTTGAATTCATTCATTCATTTTCTTTTCGGCCTAGTCCCTTTATTAATCTGTGGTCGCCACAGCAGAATGAACCGCCAACTTATCCAGCATATGTTTTACGCAGCGGATGCCCTTCCAGCTGCAACCCATACACTCCCATTCACAAACATACACTACGGATAATTTAGCTTACCCAATTCACCTGCAGTGCATGTTTTTGGACTTTTGAGGGAAACCAAAACACCCAGAAGAAACCTTTTGCAGGTTATCAACTAGGTTTTGCAGTTTCTACTAATTGTTTTGAGAAATGCATTAACTGTTGTGCAAATGTAAATAGTGTTGTGAGAAATGCAGCAAAGCCACTGAGAAAAACTTTAAATATACCTCATGTAACAAATCTATCGTGGCTCTAACAAGTAATGTGCATATTTATAAGTTACTTTGGAATGATAATGATTGTAAAAAGCACTATACAAATAACCCTGGTTTGAAATTAAGAGGTGGCATGTAGCAGGCATCTCCTTAGCCATAACTTAGTCATTTTCCTTATGCCGAGTTCAGACTGCATGATTTTAGACCTGATTTTGACTCGACGACAGATTTTGAGAAATCGCAGACAAATGCCTGAAATCACAGGCAAATCGGTGCTCGTTCACGTGAATAACAATCACACACTGTGAACTATGAAGGACGCGATATCAGAGAATTTTCAATGAGTCGCCAACACTCCGTGAGATATTTGGCATGCTAAATATCTGGACCACAAATCATGCCTTGTGAAATGTAATCTGATTGAAAATAACATCTGAGATCACGTACAGCCAATGAGAGAGCAGCATTCACTAGCGTGGGTACCTGCAGGCCAGCGGGAGGCTGGGGAAGAAGTTAAAAGCGCTCATTTTCAGTTTATTTGGACCCAAATATCAAGGAAAAACTTGGTTTGTTAGGAGCACTGTGTCTGTTTGACATGTCATCTGTCTAATATTACAATCAGGTTAAAAAGTTTAAAAAAAAGTTGAGGAAAGACTGCTAATTCTCTTCAAAAGCCAAGTGAGCAACACAAATTTCTAAAGCTAAAGCCTTCTTTTTCCATTATGTAGTTAATAACGAAAGCTAGATTATGTGACCTTGCGTTGTTTCCATGTCACTTCTCACATTTGTTTGGTTGTGAGACGTAGTTTGGACAAAGTTGTCTTTGATTCTTCCTATTTTAAAGTTATGCAGCATCCAGTTTTATGTAGAAATCCATCTTGGTTAAATTTTTTTATGATACAGCCTTACTCCAAAATACATTACATTCATTTATTTCCTCAAAATTCTACACACGATACCCCATGATGACAATGTGAAAAAAGATTTTTTTTTTAATTGTTGCAAATTTATTAAAAATAAAAACCCTAAAAAAAAATCACATGTACATAAGTTTTCACGGCCTTTGCTCAATACTGTTGATACACCTTTGGCAGATATTACAGCCTCTTTTTGAAAATGATGCCACAAGCTTGGCACACCGGTCTTTGGAAATTGTTGCCCATTCCTCTTTGCAGTACCTCTCAAGCTCTATCAGGTTTGATGGGAAGCGAAGGTGTACAGCCATTTTCAGATCTCTCGAGAGATGTTCAAAAGATTTAGGTGTGGGCTCTGGCTGGGCCACTCAAGGACATTCACCGAGTTGTTGTGAAGCCACTCCATTGATATTTTAGCGGTGGTGCTTTGGTGTATTGTCCTGCTGGAAGATGAACCGTCGCCCCAGAGGTCAAGAGCACTTTGAAGCAGGTTTTCATTCAGAATGTCTTTGTACGTTGCAACATTCATTTTTCCCTCTATCCTAACTAGCACTTCAGTTCCTGCTGCTGAAAAACATCCCCACAGCATGATGCTGCCACCACCATGCTTCACTGTAGGGATGGTATTAGCCTGGTGATGAGCGATGCCTGGTTTTCTCCAAATGTAACGCCTGGCATTGATTCCAAAGAGTTCAATTTTAGTCTCATAAGACCAAAGAATTTTGTTACTTATGGTCTGAGAGTCTTTCGGATGCCTTTTGGCAAATTCCAGGCGGGGAGTGACTTCCGCCTGGCCACTCTACCTTACAGGCCTGATTGGTGGATTGCTGCACAGATGGTTGTCCTTCTGTAAGGTTCTCCACTCTCCACAGAAGAACGCTGAAGAATGCTCTGAGTTCAGACAGAGTGACCATCAGGTTATTGATCACCTCCCTGACTAAGGTCCTTCTCCCACAATCACTCAGCTTAGATGGCCGGCCAGTTCTAGGAAGAATTCTAGTGGTTCCAAACATCTACCACTTACTGATGATGGAGGCCACTGTGCTCATTGGAACTTTAAAAGCAGCATTTTTTTTCTGTAACCTACCTCAGCCTTGTGCCTCGAAACTATCCTTTCTCAGATGTCTACTGACAATTCCTTTGTCTTCATTCTTGGTTTGTGCTTTGACATGCATTGTCAAGCATGAGACCTTATATAGACAGGTGTATGCCTTTTCAAAGTATGTTTAATCAACTGAATTTAACACAGGTGACATCAAATTAAGCAGCAGAAACATCTCAAGAATGATCAGCGGAAACAGATTGTCCCTACGCTCAATTTAGATGTTCACAGCAAAGGCTGTGAATACTTACGTACATTTGATTTTTCAGGTTTTTTATTTTGAATACATTTTCAACAATTTTAAAAAATCTATTTGTCGCATTGTCATTATGGGTTATTGTGTGTAGAATTTTGAGGAAATAAATTAATTTAATCCATTTTGGAATAAGGCTGTAACATAAAAAAAAATGTGGAAAAAGTGAAGCGCTATGAATACTTTCCCGATACACTGTAGATATTAGGTTTTCCCTTCAAGGCTCATTGCAGGCATGATAATCAACTTACAGCTTGCTCATTATTTGGCAAGCTGGTGTGGTTCTCTGAATGGTGGAGGAGATAACCAGCAATTAGCATAATTTCTGAATACATCAATTTTAGGAATGTTGTGTCTTCTATGGATGGAGCAGGTTTATTGTCATACTCAGTTCTGATTAAAACTGTCTGTCCAAGTGTTTTCTCAGTTGCTTTGTTAAACACATTGCCACATTGTACATCTGCATAAAGCTTGTGCAGGGTTGAAACATTAAATGGCTAATGCTTTACAGCACACTGGTCTTTAATTTGTTGACTGTTGGCTTATGTACATTACTCAGAAAAACCTCTACTATTACCACCCATCCCAGGTCCAGACATTAAGCAAAAGGGCGTTGTTTTGTTTAGTCCATTGAAATAATGGTATCCATTGATGTCCTGACGATGTTTTGGTGAAAAAAGGAGAGTTGAGGAAGACATTTAATTCTGCAGTGAGTTAAGCAGCTGTGGTTTTATGTTTTTATTTTCAGTATACATTCTGGGATAGCACTTGGACATCCCTTTCAGGCAGCTTCTTCTTGCATCCACACTTACTCTTGTTAAATGTGTTTCGTCTTTTTTGGTAGTATGCAGACATTACCCTGGATACAGTGGCTCTTGATACATCACAAAAACTTGATGTCTTGGTCACAGATGTGCAAAAGCAGTTTGTCCTCTTTTGAACTCTATGTTACCCATAATGCCGTGTGCATTGCAATATTTAAAGCAAGAATGTGCTAATTCTTTGGTAATTAAACCTTCACACTCTGCTCTGGTCAAATTCAGCCACAGAACCTCCAACAAGGACAGATTCATTGTCTAACCCCTAAAAACCTCTTTGTTCAAATGTAATTAAAAGCTTAAATATATTTATTTTTATACAACAATTCTGTCTGGTTCTCGAATCTGATTGGCTGATAGCCGTGAGATATTTAAGTAATATCAGCACCAGAACAGCCTCTTTACCCGTTGTGTATTACTCCGCCCACAGACAGCCAGCAACAAACACTACACTACACTACTACAAACACTACAGTTTGACTTCAGAATAGTGCCTATTTTAAAATATTTACAATTTGACAGAGCTCGTCGGCTGCCATTAGCCTGCCATAGTGTAGTGGACCAAAGATGGTTGATGTTTTCTATGCACAAGATGGCATCACAACCGCATAATAAGCCCTAACACTTAGAAGCTTATAACAGTCTGATTTCTAACTACTGCAGATCAAATCATTATTAAACTGGTAAGCATACCTGCCATGTCACATCTGTCAGTGACCACCTGAGGGCACTGTAGTTCAATGGACACTGAGTGAAACTACAGCGCCCATAAAAACTACATTTCCATACATTCTTTCGTGCACACACCAGGTCTGTCATTTACATTGATTACAACCACAGCTGTCTCCATTCTCCGTGATTACCAGGACTATATATTCAGTCATTCAACCACAGTTTGTCATCACGCCGTTTGTCTTTTTTTGTAACCAGTAAGTCTGTTTTTCCTAGTTGTTGTTCCTGATCCTGCCTCGTATCTTGCTTTAGTCTAGTTCATGTTTATCTGTCTTAGTTTCTTGTTTTGTTGTTTATTTGTTACTTTGCACTTTGATATTTTTGGATTTTTGTTAACTGTTTTTGCTCTTTAATATATTAAAATTTTTCTTTTGTTCCCGTTTTTGTTGTTGTTTTGATCACGCCTAACGTGACAGAATGACGCGATCAACATGGATTCAGCAGATAATATTTTAGTGCGAATAAAGCAGGGTAACCGCTCCGTTGAACGTTTCGTTAAGGAGTTTTTGGATCTGGCCCCAAGCAGTACTTTTAGCGATTTACTGCTAATGATGTTTTTTCGGGGAGAACTTTTAGAACCCGTCCGCTCCCAGATGCCAACATATGAGGAAGAGTGGAGCCTTTATCTTTTTATGGAACATGCACTCTTGATTTCTGGCTCCCCTCTCTCAATCACCCTGGTGGAGCAGAACCCTCAGGAGGGAGGCCTGAGGGGTAATAAAAATCTGTTCTCGAAGCCGGAGGATCTATCTGCGGGAGGGAGGAAAAGAGCTGTTTTGAAGTTGCGGACTTATCCGCGTCGGGCTGTGCGGAGACCACCCTTCTCTGAGCCTCTGGAGAGGCTCCTGGAACTCTGTATAACCTCAGTGTCTGCTCCAGTCCCTCAGCGCCCGCCAGTGTCGGTTCCAGTCCCAGAGCATGCTTCTCTTCCGGTTTACAACGCTCTTCCTAGTACTCAGACAACCAGACGGAAGAGAAGAGGAAGAGGACTGCGCATACCCCAGAGCGCCCGCCAGTGTCGACTTTAGCCCCAGAGCACCCGCTAGTGTCGGCTCCGGCCCCAGAGCGCCCGCCAGTGTCGGCTCCAGCCCCAGAGCGCCCGCCAGTGTCGGCTCCAGCCCCAGAGCGCCCGCCAGTGTCGGCTCCAGCCCCAGAGCGCCCGCCAGTGTCGGCTCCAGCCCCAGAGCGCCCGCCAGTGTCGGCTCCAGCCCCAGAGCGCCCGCCAGTGTCGGCTCCAGCCCCAGAGCGCCCGCCAGTGTCGGCTCCAGCCCCAGAGCGCCCGCCAGTGTCGGCTCCAGCCCTAGAGCGCCCGCCAGTGTCGGCTCCAGCCCCAGAGCGCCCGCCAGTGTCGGCTCCAGCCCCAGAGCGCCCGCCAGTGTCGGCTCCAGCCCCAGAGCGCAGTACACTGCCTGTTCTAATCCGGCTCCTGGCTTTACCGGCGCCATCCAGGCTCCTCGCCCTGCCGGCCCCAGCCCAGCTCCTGGCTTTACCATCACCATCCAGACGTCTTGCACTGCCGGCACCTCCCAGACGTCTTGCCCTGCCAGCCCCAGTCCGGCTCCTTGCCCTGCCGGCTTCAGTCCGGCTCTTTGCTCTACCGACCTCGCTCAGGCTCTTTGCTCTGGCGGCTCCAGTCCTGCTGCCTCCTGTCCCGTCGGTTCCTGTCCCGCCGGCTCCAGCCCAGCTGCCTCCTGTCCCGCCGGCTCCTGTCCTGCCGGCTCCAGCCCAGCTGCCTCCAGTCCCGCCGGCTCCAGCCCAGCTGCCTCCAGTCCCGCCGGCTCCAGTCCAGCTGGCTCTCATGGACTCCCCTGCCTTGTGTTTTCTGCAGGATCATCCGTGGGTCATCCCTACCGCCCCTCCCTGGTGGTCCTTACCATTGTTTGGGATGGATTCCCCGGCTGCACCCTGGCTTCCTGCCGGGCGCCTGACCCACAGACTCACCCTGATCTGGCCCTCCCATCCCTCCCTTTGTTCCTGCTCTGCTCTGCCCCCCCTCTGGGAACTAGTCTGGGAGCGTCTGGAAGCCGCTCTTTAGAGGGGGGGTAATGTCACATCTGTCAGTGACCACCTGAGGGCGCTGTAGTTCAATGGACACTGAGTGAAACTACAGCGTCCATAAAGACTACATTTCCATACTTTCTTTCGTGCACACACCCGGTCTGTCATTTACATTGATTACAACCACAGCTGTCTCCATTCTCCGTGATTACCAGGACTATATATTCAGTCATTCAACCACAGTTTGTCATCGCGTCGTTTGTCTTTCTTGTAACCAGTAAGTCTGTTTTTCCTAGTTGTTGTTCCTGATCCTGCCTCGTATCTTGCTTTAGTCTAGTTCATTTTTATCTGTCTTAGTTTCTTGTTTTGTTGTTTATTTGTTACTTTGCACTTTGATATTTTTGTTAACTGTTTTTGCACTTTAATATATTAAAATCTGCACTTGAATCCGCTTTCTTTTGTTCCCATTTTTGTTGTTGTTTTGATCACGCCTAACGTGACATGCCAACACTCCCGTTTTTGTCTGGGAGTATTCCGTATTTCAGACCAATCTCCCGCAACCATCCCGTTGACGTCTGCAAACACACCCGGATTGCCAGTTCTGGTACAGTATCCGATCGCAGCGTCCACCCAAAACCCGCTGAATCCTATCCCAGTTCTCTCAACAGTGTTATTCACTATTCAGAGACCTCACCCCCGAACTCCCCTTCCCCCGGTCTCTCGCAGGTAAAATGATCTCTCTCTTTTGTATGTTGTAGTGCTGCATTTAAACTGCTTTGCTCGCACATCAGGAATGTGTGTTGCGTTGACAGAAAGAAGCAAAGTCAGCAGGTGTTTAGCATTTTTCCTTATCGCAAACACAACAGCAGTCTGGTAGTGATTGCGTTGCTTTTTTCAGGGTTAATTATTGTGATATCCCGATTGCAACAGAGGAATACTGTATACTGTAACACTGTAAGAAGATATCTCTTTATATGGATGGCAATTCATGTCACGTTCAGCCTTATAATCTTTAAGTGTGAGCAAAATCAGTTGTTTTGTCATCACTTTAGAGATTACGCTATAGAGAGTCATTCAAACACTAGCTCTAAAGTGATGTTGTGAATTAGTAACGGCTTCTGCTGTTTTGACGTCAGCTGCAGATGTGAATGAAGAGCGGAAGAAAGCAGTTCCTAATAAAAAGGGGGTTTTAGACTCTCCATGTTTTATCTTATTTATATACTTGATTGTGCCGTCGAAATGTTGTTTAAATGCAATATCACACTCGTAGTAGTAAGATATGGCTGTATATGAGCCCTGGTGGGACGCTAAGGCACTCGATCGCACACCTCCCACCAATGCTGATATACAGCCATATCTCACTGCCACTCGTGTGATATTTGTGACTGTGTTTTGGGTCGTTGTCATACTGACATGTCCACTGATGCCCAAGTTTCTCTGCATACCAATGTTGTTGTTGAGAATTTTGATGTATTGCTCCTTTTTCATGGTTCCATTTACTGTGATTTAGATTCCCTGGTTCACTGGCTGAAAAACACTCCCCAAAATATTATGGCCATAAACAAATCATTTTCAGTGTTGTGATTGTTTTACGTAAACATTTATTTTTCTTCTTCAAACAAACTTTAAAAAAGTAAAAAAAATAAAATAAAAAAAGCTAGAACAGTTTTATCACAAGCTGAACGCAAAGAATTTTAATACAAGCATTTAAGTCCAATTTAATGCACATAATATTAAAATCCCTTGATAAAATATGGAAAAATGTTCTAAAACAACCAGGAGGGAGTCAGATTTCACTTATGATGGATGATACTCAGGGGGGTAAAAAATGGGAAGTATCAGTATGTTCAGTATGCTTTGCCTAACAGATGCTAGGCTCATCTAAAAGGCCCTCATTTTGAAGTGAAGTCAATACATATTAATCAAGTTAATAGCAACTCCCTGATGAGGAAAGAATTACAAAAAGGTCTTAAAAATTCCCAAGAGTGGATTGGATCAGGAAAACGTTCCCTGTTATTCACCCAAACTACATATCCCATCATTCCCTGCAGTCACACACCGGTTCAGGTCACCTCTTGCTCACACACACACACACAAACACACGCACGCAAACAGCTGAAGCTGAACAGGACTGATTATATGGAATGTACACTCACACACATTCTGGCTGAGTCTTGTTATCCTGTAGTGATCTTCATGAAGGGTTTTCCCTGTTGTTCCTAGCCATGTTTTTGACCTTGGGTTGTTATAATGTTTATGTTTGTTTTGCTGCCTGACTCAAACTGTTTGCCTCTTACACTGACTACTCTTTCAGATTAACATCATGTTACCATCACCACCATGATACCATGTACTGAACCTTCCCTGCCTGAGTACTTTTGAGAAAAACTGCATTTGTATCCAACCCTTGTCACACCTCATCATCACAGTAGCCTACTAGCAACATTAACCAGGGCTACGTTTCCAGATAATTTGCATACATGTGTTGTGTACTCATTGTAGGATTTGAGCAGACCATTGTTTGTAATTATCCTCATGTGGGCTCGATATGGACTTAATTGGGACTGTATTTACATCCCATTATATTTACCCCTTTCATGCATAAGTTTTTATGCAAGAGTTTTTTTATTGTTAACATTACTTAAAAGTTCCCATGGCGATGTGTCAAGTTTATCACGTGACCCACCAGCCCCAATGATCTATGTATATATCATATTTGGTTTCTTTTTGCCGTTTTCTGTAAATATTGAACATGTTCTAATTATATTGTGAAAATTCTCATACACTGATTCTCTAATATGTCATATAACATATATTTTGTCATTTAAACAACTTAATAATGATCATATTATTTGTTATATAAAGGGTAATGGGCACCGCCATGTATAGTATGCCCTGCAGGTAGACATGAAATACGTGAAAGTATGGGTAAGGAATAGCGAAAATATTCTAGTAACATAAACTGTGTATCTTACATGAATAAAGTACATCAACCAGTTATTATAAAAAAATAATTATTGTTGTCTTTATAGACATCTACCTGTATCTTACAAACCCTAAATGGTCTGTTTTCCTTGTTGTTATGTGTATTAAATGTTTGAAACTTAAAATAAATGTTATTAGTTTGAAAGCACAGATAAATTGTGATTTATGAAAAGCACTGCACACCCCTGTACCTCAACACGTCAGATTTGAATTTGAGCAGTTGATGAGGTGTGATCTGAACGTTCTAATCACACCGGTGTGATCATACGCATGAAAGGGTTAATTTATGTTTGACATTTACATAAATGTCAATTTATGTTTGGGTTAATTTGTGTTTGACATTTATATAAATGTCATAAATGAATGGTTTTATAATTTATTTATTTTTTTGTTTATTTTTTGTAGTTGCACTCACTACCTATGCAGCGGTATTGAGGATCTGGGGCCCTGAAAAACATACCAGCTTTTTACAGCACCTTGCCAATAAAAATCGTAAGTAATACAAATTTCACACACAATTACCATGAGTATTATCACACAAGATGCACTGTTAAGTAGCTATATATTAGCAGTTTTGTGATTTGTGCATTGTTGGTACTTCTAGTTGATTCCATGAACTAAAGAAAAGAATGTCACAAGGGTTATCATTGAGAAACAATGGCAAACAACCGACAATGCAACAATAAAATATCTTTCACAAAATAGCATGAGAAAATAAATGTTATTATATAATTAAGTAGCCCTGTCATCTGAGTTTCTGAATGTTACCTGAAATGCAACAGTTACAGTGGGCAATTTAAGTTGATGTTTGAAATTTAAATTTAAACAAATACTCCCCTTAGTAAAAGAACACACAATTTGTGAAGTAGATGTGCAGTTACACTAGATTCACTTTACTAACATCTTCTATGTTATGTTTCCTTATGCATTATATGAAACCAGCAAAATTATTAAGCCTGAAAGTACACAGATCCGTGAACCTCCATACCACATTCTCCTTCTTGCTCTCATTTAAATGCATTAAAAGTGAGTCATGCATGTGATCAAAAGAAATGCATTAGAGCTCATGAATTTAGCATGCTTTTCAATGCAGAAGCAAGCCTATTCATTTTGGACTTTACTGAGTGATACTTAAGCTCGAGCTATTTATAGCTCAGGTCAAATCACTGCATGCAACGCTGATGGCTCAATCTATGATGTCATAGAGTCTTGCTCCACTGTTAGGATTTTTATATAAAATGAAGTACCAAATCCCCTAAAGTCTAGTCACACATTTAATTTTTTTTTTATTACAATGTAGCGACATGGGTTTTTAGAGATTTTGGTTGGTATTTCACTATTTAATGTGAACTGTGTGTTGCGCATACTTAACTGCTTCTTGAGACTGACTGGCATAGACTGATTTTACGAGGTCGCCATTTTTAAAAGCAAAGTCGAGGCTGTGGTGGGAAGAAACCCGGAATTATCGTTTGGAGTTGCATAGGAACATTGTGTACTTGGCTGTATATCTTATCAGCGAAGAGAAGTTGACACCAATGTATTATTCCACTGCCTTCCGAGTGAACTGAAGGTTCGTTCTTTATGAATGGTTAAAATAAAAAGGGATATCAGAGCTCATTTTCAGCTAAGTTAAAGGAAATGGCACTAGTTAACTAACGTTTTTTTTCCCAGACACATGTTTTAGATGCCATTTATCAAACTCGAGTTAGTGAAGTGATTCTTTCACTATATTAGACTTGTCACGATACTGAATTAAAAGAAAAACCAGCAATTTTACGCTAACATTTAAGGCACTGTTGGTGGGTTTCTTAAAACACTGCTGATTTGCCATTGTGTTCACGTGCTAGACAAATGCTTGTGGTTGGCCGAGAAGGTCATAATTTCACCCACCGCTGTTTACTGAGCACAAACACAGACGAGCCGTGCGATCTGCTTGATGACTCGACATCTTCACGTCTGCTTCTCGCTCCAGTCTCTGTGTATCTGTGTTTGCACTGGGTGAAGAGCAGCAAACTGAGTGCAAACACAGATATACAGAGACTGGAGTGCGAAGCAGCCGTGAAGATCAGTCGAGTCATCCGCCCTCAACGGCGCTTCAATGTTAGTCGGTTTTAAAACTTCAGTTCCGGGACAACACTATTACAGACATCACGAGGATGTGTTACAGAGGACTGCAGTGTTTTATCACTCACTGGGTTACATGGGCTGAAGCAGGAAAGCGTCCCCACGGTGTTTACTTGGTGCCATAAACTGAAGCCTTGGAGGACATTTGAGCATATTACTCTTACAGAGATTGCGATGTTGTTTGATGCCTAATTTGCTTTAAATTGTTTAAATTAAACTTACTGTATAATATTGAAGTGATGGTTACACCATTTATGCATTTTAAAATCTCAGCAACAGCTGGAGGTCTGTAGTCCACAGCATGTTGCTGCAATGTTTAAAGTGCTGGTCCAACACTTCCGGGTTTCTTCCCACCACAGCCTCGCTTTGGTTCTTTAAAATGGCAGCCGTGTGAAATAATCGTATTATCTACCTTTGTAATGCCACAGTTAAGTACTGAATCATATTTTTGTAGGTTTCATGGGGAAAAATCACATGCTAATAACTATTTATAAATTATTTTGTTGGATTGCAACCAAATTTTGTAAGAGGTTACCCTGACGCTACTACCTTTTTGCATTGATAAGGTTTATTTGAAGAAAATCGACTTTGTGCAGACAGATTGGCAAATGATATCAAAGTACTGAAAGGGTGGTTCAAAAGCATGTGGAATAGTTAGTAATCTAACTTAGTCTTTCTGCTAGGGATGTAACGGTATTGTAAATACCGTCATACCACAATATTAAGTTTTTTCGATATTACCGAAGTCGCATGACTCGGTAAAACTATAGGTCTTCTGAGAAAATTTGCTCAGGCGAATGAAGCGAACGGGAGGTAGCGAAAACTACAATTCCCATCAGCCCATGCTTGACCATCATCCCTTGCGGTCTGTTGTCGCTACAGATCCAGTAATGCAGAAATGGAGTGTGCTGTTAGAAGCGGGGATGAAAAAGAGCTGTAAAACTCTAAAGCGGGTGTTGTCGCCGCGCGCATTCTGAATAGCGGTGTTGTCGCGCGAGTTCTTATCAGCTGTGTTGTCGCGCACGTACTGAATAGCAGTGTTGACGCGCGAGTTCTTATCAGCTGTGTTGTCGCGCGCGTTCTTATCAGCTGTGTTGTCGCGTCATATCTCTCATGTCCCAGAAACCTCAGTCCCAAATGAGAGGGGTTTTTTTCTGTTGCAGGGGACATTGTAAATACCCAGAGATACCAGCTTTTACCAGATTATATTTATATGATAATTTTCCTTTAAACCCATCTCTATCTAAGTGAGTGAGTGATTAAATGTTGAATGTGATGAGTTTTCAACAATACTAAATTAAAACTTTATTTTTTTACATGGTTTAATATTTTTTTGTTATTAAAATTGAAGTTCCTGTTTCAAAGCTTATAGATAGATGGCTAATTTGTATGTCATTGACACTTTTGACACTTTTTTGGAGTATTTCCATAAGTTTTGTTTTTTCCTGTAAATGATTCAATAAATACCGTACCGTGACATTCATACCGAGGTATTACCGTACCGTGAAATTCTGATACCGTTACATCCCTACTTTCTGCACTTTTCTATCATACAGACTACGTATTCACAGTGCTGCTTCATAGTGAACACACCTGTTCTCTTGCATATGCGATACATCTGTGAATGCAGCTGAAACATTGTGCAACAATGGTCAGATTTAAAGCTGGTTTGTTACCTCCCTAAATCACCAGATATCACCATGGTTTTACTGTAGCAACATAGACAGAAATGTGAGATATTCATATACATTTTTTAGCAATATTTATAAAATGGGTAATGTAATATTATTACTTTGATATTTGTTGTAATATAGTTTGTTCTATATATCTTTAGTTTTGTCCATATGAATAGCATCAAATTTGGATACTTTTTGTTATGGTTTTGAAGTTGCTATATTTGTTTATTAAATTAATATTCAAATATGTATTACTATATTAAAATATTATTAATAATAAATGTACAGGTCTATTAAGTCAGTTGCCAATTGTTACTCTGGATACCTGCCCTCTGAAATGATATACTGCAAAATACTGCACCTTGTAATTTATTAAAGTTAAGTCTACAGAGTTGGAGTTAAGTTTATTTATTATAAAATCATTTGTCAGTAATATAGTTGAAATGGGCAAAATATGTAAACAACTGCATTGCATGCTGATTTATTGTGTGCCCCTATACTTTCTGCTTGTGCGCCTAAGAATATTCAGTCAGGGGCTACAGTGCTTTCAGAAAAAGAAAGTTAGTCTGGAGCTCTGTTAAAAGTGATTGTATGTGCAAGTAAGTCTCAAGTGACGTTCAAGTCTCAAACAAGTCAATTTAATTCAACTGACTTGTCTGCTTGTTCTGATGCTGCCAAGTGTGGGAACCTGATGCTCAAGGTAATGCCAAGAGGAGCTTTCCTGAATTTTTTTTGCCTATTCCAGGTCTGCCAAGGAGGCTTTTTTAACTCAATATCTGTCTAGTGTTGCCTAGGAAGGCCATTTATCAAACCCCTGATCCCATTTCACAGTGTCAACCTGTTTGTGTTCCTTATAACCTTTAAACCATAGCTCAGCCTTTCACACAGTTGACTCTGCCTTGGCTTCTCACCTCTTTGGTTCAAAGATGGGCCAGATCAACTGGGCTCTCCTTTCTCTTCAGATATGCCTTGGTCAGTTGCCAGTCTACTCCACTCAATTGCCAAATGGATTTATAGACTTTATCTATGATGCTCCACTCATTGACTCCATAGGGCTCCTCCTCCTCTTTCCTCTGCCTCCCCCTCAGGCTTTTGGCAAATTGGCTTCACATTGGCCTCTCATTTCTTTGAATCACCACCCTTCTGCTTGTGGCACCTACCAGAACCACTATTTACAGACAGTGGTGACACTCCAGAGATCCTGCTTTTTTCAGACAATGCCTCTCCAGCACCTCCGCTGTTTCCAGGCAGCAATGATTCTTCTTTCCAGACAGCAGTGACTCTCTAGTGTTCCTGCTGGTTTCAGGCAGGAGTGATCCTCCAGCACCCTTGAAGGTTCTAGACAGTGACCCTGGAGTCTCCAGCTGTTTCTCCAACGGATGCCCTTCAGGAGTCATCTGCCACTTCTTCACTGTGACTTCACCTTTCATCGACTTCCCCTTGGAATATCCTCCTGACTGCATCCTTTGTCTCCACCAGTCTCTTGCTTCAGCTACCCTCCAGGTTTGCCACCAATTGTCCAAAATACAAGTGATGCATGCTTCTTGAAAAATGTAATCACATCAATGGGTTACAATGGTAACACAGCCTTTCAGATAAAATATTCATATAATAGTGCCAAATGCAATAAAAAATAAGCACATTTTAACTGGAAAAATTATTAGATGGCTAACAAAGAATTTTTTCCCAGAGATGGGTTGCGGCTGGAAGGGCATCCGCTGCAAAAAAAAATGTGCTGTATAAGTTGGTGGTTCATTCCGCTGTGGCGACCCCAGATTAATAAAGGGACTAAGCCGACAAGAAAATGAATGAATGAATGACAAAGAAATTTTAAATTTGTAATGAAAAATATAAATAATATAATTTTATTACATAAAACTGTAATTAATTCTTGAAGTGTTGACACTTAATGACAAAAAATTACATTTGTACCTCTGTAGTTAAGGTCAAGAAAAATATTAATGATGCTTTTATCAAATTATTTGTGTTGTATAAGTATTGACACTTTTAAAAAGAATTTTTAAAGACACTTATAAATAACCTAATACAGCAATATTATTGAGATTTTGGGTAAATTACTGTAGTGCAATCCTTAACATTCTGATGGGAGTCACCTGTTCTGGTATCTAGTAACAGTTTTTAAATTAAAGCAGCAACTTATTCTCCTAACATCTAACATAGCATAAACCAGCAAAAATTAGATCATAAACAAACAAAGTCCACAATAAGTTACATTCAATTTTCTTACAATAAAGGTGCAAAATGGGTTTAAACATGCTTTGGGGAAAAACTAAATACTGGGAGAAATACAAGTAAACTGGTTACTGAAAAACCTGATTAAAACACCTCATGGCTTACTTAAATGCAAATACTTCTGGTGGTGCTGGCTAATAGTTCAATGAATTAGACTACTGATAATCACAATATTATCTATATGGTGTGGCTAATTCTTTGTTAGATCAGCAGCCAGTGATCTTGCTGCTCAACAATTAAATATTTGACATGACCTCTGTTCATGCTGCAAGATTTCTTTTTAAAACCTAAATGTTCAATCATATGTTTTAAAGGGGTGGTCCACTACAATATTATATTTTAAACTTTAGTTGATGTGTAATGTAAACATAAACAACATCTCTGAACGTAATACGTTCAAAGTTCAATGCAATGGGAGACATCAACTTTTACAGAGTTAGCTTAGCAAAGCATACAACGAACGAAGTTTGGGGACTACATAAAAATAAATCCAGGTTAGTGAGATCACAAACACTTCAGGTTACACCCTGCGCAGCAAACGGGCCTGGCCAGAAGCCCTGTAATGTTTAAGCAGAGAAAGCTAAAATGCCGTCCAAATGCTGCTTTTTCCACAGAGCTTGTTCTGTTTCTGCAGTTAGGCTTCCAAAGGACACGACACAAAGAGAGAAGTGCTAACAATTTTATTTTCATTATGTTCCAGAAAATTATTATAAAAATAAATATTAAGTTTGAAAATACGTCTAAAAAATTCAGGGCCCTATCATACACCCGGCGCAGTGTGCCACAAGACGCAGCGCAATAGTCTTTTGGTAGTTTCAGTTTGGCGCAAGAGTCGTTTTGAGGTGTTGTGCTACGATGTTTAAATAGCAAATGCATTAGCGCTCACTTGTGCGCCCATAGGCTTTCTGGTCTAAAAAGGAAGGCGTTCTGAGGTGGACCGTTGGCGCGTCGCTATTTTGAGAAACTATAATAGATTTTTCATTAGACCAAAACTAACCCGGTCTAAACTCCGGCGCAGAGTTGCGCCTCGCTTACGCATTGCTTAATATGCACAAGAGAGCAATAGGCAAATATCTTAACATATGAAAAATTTACATATTAAGGATATATATATAGGATATAATAAGAATAGATATAGGATATATATATATAAAGGATTAAAATATTAAAAAACACTATTCTCGGACTATTTTCGAGCCTACATAAATATGAAAAATCACTGCTTTTATGTCTTCTTCATCTCGGGAGGCTTTTTCAGTTCATTCTCAACGATTTGCTTTTGTATAATGTTATTATTATTAGCAGTATTATTTATTATATCCATATTTATATTTGTTTTATTAAAAACAAGCTTAGATTTACCCACCTGTCAGGTTTTAGACCATATGGGGCATGGCAGGTGTATTTGGAAATAACTCAGTATTTTGACCACACTTGGAACACTATTGTTCATTTATTTGTTTGCTAGAAATTAGAACTGAATTTAGAAATAGTTTTGCAACAAATCTTTGCGCTTAACAAACGAAATTAATTATTTATAGGCTAATTGATGTCTGTGCGTAAAGGTTTCCCTATCAAAGAGCGAATTTGAAAGTAGTTCCATTATCTCTCATTCTCACGCAGTAGATGCTCTGTTTAACAGTTTTCTGTTAAAAAAAACTGTCAACTGTTAACTTTTTGCTTGTGAAATGCTCATTTTTTCCACTTAGACTTACTTTGCGTCCTGTAAATAGCGAATGCGCTCTTGGCGCGACGCAGCTGGGTCTTAAAGGGAATGGGAGATGAGACTCTAATTGGCTTATTCTCAAAACACACCTATAACTCATTTAGAAAATAAACTCAACACTTTTAGCCCATGCACCTTGGCGCAAAGCGCATTTTCCCGTCCGTAAATTAGCAAAAATGCGTTCTGACATCCCCTGAAAGCGTTTGCGCTCTGCGCATGGACCGTCAAAATAGAGTCCTCAGCCTTGAAAAATTCAGCTGTCTTACATTTCAGATGTTCAATATTCAAGTTATGAAACTCAAATTCAAAACAATACCAGAAGCATTTACATAGAAATCTTTAAACCTGAGAAATTGGTCTGTCATTG
Source organism: Danio rerio (assembly GCF_052040795.2). Taxonomy (NCBI): domain Eukaryota; kingdom Metazoa; phylum Chordata; class Actinopteri; order Cypriniformes; family Danionidae; genus Danio; species Danio rerio. Next base: position 12,472,397 of record NC_141034.1, read on the forward strand.
CACTTGCTGTGAGTATACACTGCATATGTTACAAATATACACTTAATATGGGGAACTGAATGAATGCATGCATGCTTATTTCACTTTAACCAGAGAGCAGGTTAAAGTGAAATAAACATGCATGCATTCATTCAGTTCACCATATTAAGTAAGCTCTTACGTGTAGTGCTTGAGTCACACACAAGTTGTTTATCACTATCAATGTTTTACTTGGCCTTTTTACATGAAATATTGTCGATTTAAAAATGACTGTTAAGTGTTACATCCTCAGTCCAAATTAAAAGTCTCAAATAATTTAAATTCCTCAGTTTGAGAGAAGTGTAATAATAATTTTCTAATCCAATTGATAAGACATGTAAACACTTGATCAAATAGAAACTGGACAGTTCAGCACGTGTGCTGTGATATAGAAATGGTGCAAAGGTGTATGATACTTTAATGTGCTAATATTGTTGAATTTTATTTTAAAAAGTCTTATTGTCAATCTAATCTTCTCTTTACCCAAATAACTTTCTATAATTTTTGATATTTTCTTTTTTTCATATCACAATTAAACAACGGAAATCAAACTTAATAACTTAAGTATGTGGTAAATTTGTTAGATGACTTTGTATTTATAAACCTAGATTTCAGCAGTCTTAATGGGCAAGCATTGTTTGACAGCCGAAGCATTAATCATATCAATGATAGGCTGTATATAAAAAAACAAACAGAATCCCTAAAAGAGGTTATATAAAAGTGAAAAGGTCATAGAATAACCCAATTAAACTGCTTTGAACCAGTCCACAATAAACAGTTAAACTGGATACACAAGAGTTTTAAGTAGAGTTACATTTCAGTACCAGCAGGGATTGTTGTTGGGAAGTGTTAATAAATATAAATACCATGGTTGAGGTGATTCCCTTAAGCAAGGCACCGAATTTGCTCTACCTTTGAGCCTCAAATGCCAGTGCATGAAAAAGTCATGTTGTGCTGTTAAATAAAGTCACACGAGACCTTTAGAAAAAATGCTGAAGCTGAGCACAGTTTGCTGCTACATCAATAAATGCCTCTTGAGTTTTTATTCATGGTGAAAACTGTACATCTGTTCTGTGATGATTTTCACAGTGATAGCCACAGACATATGACCCTGCAGCCCAAGACTTGTTTTTTTCTCTGAAGCTAAGCAGGGCTTAGTCTGGATATTACCTGGATTGGAGACCACATGGGAAAATCAGAGCTGTATCCCTTGTTACTACACTATTTGATGGAGCAGCCATTTTTAGTGGTGTCCGAATAAGTGCACTCAATAAATCCCACAATACATAGTAATAACGTGTCTACAACACAAGTACACTCAAGAGCTAGAAAATCCTCCTAATGCAATGTAAGAGTTTGCACAGTGAATGAATTTCAGCATCTGACTACAGTATAGTACCTAAAGCCCAGTCCTAATAGCGATTAATTAATGGTAAAAAAAGAAAAATTTAATTAAAGGACACCTATTTTACTCCCTTAAGTGTTTTGTGTCACCAGAATGTTTCTGTAAAGTTTCAGCTCACAATACCCATCAGATTATTTACTATACATTTTTAAATCTGGAAAATTTGAGTTGTTAAGACATTGTAGCTGTTTTTGTTGACTGTGTCTTTAATGCCAATTAGCTAGTTCTCCCTGCCTACCATTCCCAATGTGCGTGTCAGAGCCATAACCTTCACGTAAATAAACAAAACAGTGACAAACAAGAATGAAGCAGATCTCCCTCACTACGCTAAGAACTTTCCAATCTTTTATTTAATATATTTGTTGTGATTTTAATTCAAGCCTTTCTGCAATGATAAGTCCAACACAAAGTCGTTATAAAGTGTGTGCACCTACACACACACACACGTAAATGCGACAGGATACACAATAATATACATTGCTGTATGGACATCTGTTATGGTAATGTACAAATTAGACCTGATTTAAGTCCACAAACCAGGATTGAAGCATCATTCATTCATTGTCTTGTCGGCTTAGTCCCTTTATTAATCCGTGGTCACCACAGCAGAATGAACTGCCAACTCATTCAGAAAGTTTTTTAACGCAGCGGATGCCCTTCCAGCCACAACCCATCTTTGGGAAACATCCACACACACATTCACACACTACGGACAATTTAGCATACCCAATTCACCTGTACCACATGTCTTTGGACTGTGGGGGAAACCGGAGCACCCGGAGGAAACCCAAACACAGCACTACTTATATTGCACCACTGCTTCGCCGGATTGAAGCATCTTCTTTTATAATTATTCTAAGACTATGCGGCTGTGGTGATAAATTACGAAGCGATTTTCCTGTCTTTTATACAAACATGCACAACATGTTTTAAAAATGTTTTAAACTTGTAAAACTCATTCTTGATCATATTTGATGATTGATGACCACAGCAAGCTGAATAGATCTTTAATCCCAGTTGCTTTGCGCACGTTCTGTCTTGTGGATATGATTATATGCATTACTATTGAGACATGTTAAAGAGCCCATATTATACATGAAATAAGGTCATATCTTGGTTGTAAGGGTCTCCAACAACAGTCTAATATGCATGCAAGGTCAAAAAACACTTTCATGGTCTTATAATCTGCATTTATTTTTACCTAATTATCCCAGCGACTCCTTTATGAATCGTCCAGTGATTCATTTGTTCCCAAACCCCTCCTTAGCGCGGAGCTAATCTGCGCTGATTGGACCGATGACAGTCTGTCGCGATTGGTCGACTGCCTTCAGTCAGAGAGGGAAATGGCCAATAGCTAATCAGCAATTTAAAAAGTAATCACAGTTCATACACGCTCGATAGTGTAGGCGTGGACTTTAGCTGCCACACTATGGCCAGTGGATAGTGCCACGGATAACCGAACGAAGGAGACAGTCGTGTACTCGCCATACCACACACACACAAAAACACACACACACCTCCGGATGACAACGCTCCCGCTTCAGCCCGCACCCGCCAGGTTTTAGCCTGAGAACCCGCTCCGTTTTCTGCCCGCCGCGCCCGGTCCCGCTAGAGCGGAGAACACAACCAAATATCACCCAGTATACAGTCCATAAAAACACACACACAGCACAAAGTACACAAAGTACACAAAGCTCGTTCGTTCGTTCGCTCTCTCTCTCTCTCTCTCTCTCCCCGCGCCAGATTTCTGCGGCGCGGGAATACATTTCCGAATAAATCGCGGGAGCAGAACTCTAGCACGGAGCTCCATAAACAAACAGCACGCGTCGCGTTTTTAACGTGACTTTGCACGCGATAAGATAATATATCCAGTTAACCTGATACAGTACACGCGGTTACAAGTAACAAATCACAACTAAATACATTTGCAAGCTAGAGTAAACGAGGCAACAACTTTAACCGCACGTACTTACACTTGAGAAATGTAGGAAGAAACCCATCCTGACGTCCATCAGTTACTCTTTACTGATCCTTCCTTTAACAAACTCAGATGAAGTATTCTTTGTAGCATGTAGCTTCCAGAAGTTTCCAACTGCTTGGTTATAATGCTGATGTTTCATCTTTGGGTAGAGACTCAATATATCCATCTGCAGTGTGACTTCAATCGACCGGCATGTTTGTGTGCGTGTGTTTGTGGGTGTGCGTGTGTTTGTGGGTGTGTGTGTGTGTGTGTCTGGGTTACTGCGTCAGAGGGCGGGGCCTCAGGTTTGAAATCTCCCGGGTTTGCGCGTGCACGTGAAAAACTTTGTTTCGTTCGTACGTCATGGCGAAACACCTAATGAGTCGGTATCAAGGCGACTCGTTTGAAGCACTATGATTCGACTCTTTTATAGATGAATCAACAGTTTTAAACACTGTATTCTTACAGATTTAAGCCTTAGCTGGATACTTCACTTCACTTAGAGCTGTGTTACACACTACATGGAGGGGAATTTTCAAAAACCCATAATATGGGCTCTTTAAAACTCGTCTGTCAATCAATTCGGTGGGCGGGGAAACTGCACTCCTATGTCAAGTTGCGATGGGCCTCAATATAGGAGGAATTTGGATCCTATTTTAACATCAGGAAATTTAAAAAAGTAATTTGTTGTCTTTATTTATTTAAACTCTTGACTTATTTATATCACCTCAATGGGACTGTGGACACACTTTACTTGCCCACAGTTCTGTCCGAACAGCTTACAAGTTTATTTTCATCATACGTGCCCTTTAAAGTAAGGTTTGTCTACATGACAGAAATAAAAAGTCTTTGTTTACTAATAGACAGCTCGCTGAGTGGTAAAAAGACCAAAAGAGGGTCTGACCAAGAAGTTGAAAATCTAATCCATCTGAGGAATTTATCATCCATGTGACTGCAGTCATATTATCTAGGTGGATGATGCACACTGGTGGTTGTGTGGGGAGACCCTCTTATATAATCGTAAAGCACATTTTGGCAACACACAATATATGCACTAATAAATGCACACTACATTTATTGATTTTATTGCGTTTTACAAAACATCCCAACTTTTATTGGAATTTGAAATCTTTTATGTTTTACTGATAAATAATAGACTGATTTCATTTGGGTGCCATTTTAAAAGTGAAAGTGAACATTGGGAAGAAACCTGTATGTATCGCCTGGAGTGGCAGGACTCACAGCATCATGCTGGAATGGCATCCACGATGGGATACTGTTCTGTACGTGGCTGTATATCTTATCAGTGAAAAGAAAGTGACACAAATTTATAATTTCACTGCTTTCTGAGTCACCTAAATGTTCGGATATGTGATGTTGGATAGTGTAAATAAAAAGTGACCGGTTTGCTAGCACTAGTTAGCTAACATTATCTTACCCAAACATACATTTTAGATGCCATTTATCAAACTCAAGTTAATGAACTGATTTTATCACTATATTAGACTTAGACAGTACTGAAATAAAATTTTAAAAACGTCAACTACCCACTAACATTTGAGCGCATTTTTAAACATCTCTGATTTGCCATAGTGTTCACCAGTGATCAACAGAATTAACTGCGATTGGTCGTGAAGATTGATTAGCCGTGAAGGTCATCAGTTCACTGCATATTTACCGGGTGCAAACAAGTGATCCACTGATGAATCAACTGATCTTTGTGGCTTTAAAGCACTCCAGTGTCCCTTTATCTGTGTTTGTTCTTGGTGAAGAGTGGTAAACTGATGACCTTTATGGTTACATCACAGTCATTTCGGGTGAACACTGGCAAATCAGGAGGGTTTAAGAATGCGCTCAACAGCGCATAATCTTAGCAGAAAATAGACATTTTTAAAACATTGGTACTGAAATTCCAGTATCGTGACTACACTATTACAGACAACACGAGGGTGTGCGTCATTTACACAGGACTGCATCGTAACTCACGGGGTTACATAAGGTGAAGTAGGGAAACATTCACACTGTGTTTACCTGGGGCCAAGAACTGAAGCCTAGAAGGACACTTAAGCTTATTACTCTTAAAGCGATTGTGATTTAGTTTGGTGCCTAATGTGCTTTTAATTGTTTAACTAAATTATATTAAAGTGATGTTTACACCACATCTGCATTTTGAAATGCAGCTTTAATTTTTTAAATGGCAGGTGCATGAAATAGGCAAAGAATATAGGATTGGAACAACACAAAGGTGAGTAAACCACTAGTATCTTAGTTATTAATCATCAGTAACTATAAGAAATTATTTGATTTAATATTTGTTGACCTAGAAATGAACAATTCCATAATGAAATATAGAAATCACATGCTAAAACCTAACCATTTAAAACTTACCAAGTAAGGAAACTCTTCAGTTGCACATACTGTGGGTCAATTCAGGAACATTAAATTTTTTATATTACATTACATTTCTACCATTTTACTATTTTAAAGTCTTCCTGGGAAGGCTGTGGGTAAACAGAAATACTGCGCATAAACAGAACTGCCAACTGTGTGTGTATGTGTGTGTGTGTTTGTGCTAGCAAGAAAGTGCTTTAAATGTGCACTGTCTATGAGAAAGAATGACATTGAGATCGAGGTATTCACTGAAGCATGAAATAAGCTTTTCTGAGGAACAATGCTGTGTTGAGCGGATGAGGGTGGGAGTGAAGGGTGATAGCCCATGTTATTTCTTAATTAACAACTAGCTGTTCTTAAGCCAAGCTCATAACGTGTGTTTTATTCATCCTTTTTGGCCAGTCTGCTAATTTCTCTGGATATTAAATTAGCTGCAAAAATGCTGTGAATCTGCAAAAGGCTAAAAGTATCTGCAAACTGAACATTGTGTAAGCAATTAGTATTGATTTAAATAAAGCTTTCCATATCCAAAGTCTTCCAAGACAGATTTACCAGTGTGTACAAATGCAATGATTTATTTGCACTTACAATCAAACTCAGACGAGTTTTTTTAGATTTTATTTTATTATTATTTTAGAGCTCCCTTGTTCAGATACTATTCTGATTGAACCACTGACAATATGAAATCTGTTTTGTAAATATGTATTTGTATTTTTCTGGACTTTAAATGAGTAGGGACCCTTGCTGTTTATGGATGAGGAGGGAGTTCTCCAATTTTCCCTAAAATATCTTCATTTGTGTTCTTAAGACAAACAAATCTTTCAGGGGTTTGAAATTATGTTAATTTATTATATAATTTTCATTTTGGGGGAAACTAACACTTCAATGTGCAAAATTCACAACACAGGGTTCTCAACAACTTTGGCACTGACTGTCATATAATTTGCCCAATAGTATGCTGACCACTTTAGATTTTGTGAAGAGTGTGGTGAGCCTTTTAATAAGCCTCCTACTGGTCATGGGCAGGGAAAAAAGGAAACTGTCATGGCCAAGAGCTAGAATACCAACCAGGCATGCTAGAGGGGACTTTACACCTTACGTCTGTTACTCACCTGTACTTTTCCATTTAATTTATCATCATTCTTTGCATCTCACACTGGACTCTGCTCTGATTACACAATATGCTCACACATCAACATCATGCAGCCAAAATACTCGCACATAAACAACTTTCAAAAGTCTATCTCAGTCATTGTGAAGTCTTGTATCTTTATGTGCAATTCTGAGCGTATTCCTAGTTCCTGTTTTGTTTGTTTTGGACTGTGTTTTGCATTCCCAATTGTTTGCATCCTGTCTCAACCCTGACCTATTATTGGATTACCCCTGTACATTGCTGTCTGCTCCTGTCTTGACCCCTGCCTGCTTTGGCCACTCTTAATAAACCTTGCATGTGGATCCTTACTTCTATTGTCTTGCTCATTCAGTCCCATGCTCATTAAAGAAACGTGTTTTAACTTCTGCATACATTGGACAGGTTTTGTCTGAAAAAGATTTTATTTTGTTGACAAATTAGTTTGTATAAGAAATCTAGATTGAACTAATAAGAGCAAAGTTGTTTTAATTTTTGCATTACGGAGATATACCAATCAAAGTTCAAGAATTGTTTGTATAAGAACAGTAAAATACAGTGTCGTCTATCCAAATGTATGTACTCTAGACCATCTTTTGTAATTAAAATATATTGCCTGATGTCTTACAGGTCTTACTGTGTTGAGTTCTAAAAAGCAGGGCAGATAAATAAAGGGGAGGAGAAGCTGTGAGTAACAGGTGCTCAGTTGAAAAAAAAAGTACACCCTTCACAACCAGAGTTGTTAATTAACTTCACAATCACACTCTAATGAACAACTTGTGAAGACATAGATAAGAGTGTTGAGAAAACTGAATTCTAAACAATCCTCCTGTTCGGGTAACCTTTCGGGTATTAATAATTCCCTCATTCCCTGATGGAGAAAACAGAGATACTGTACTGCAAGGGTGTCCAAACTCTGTCCTGGATGGCTAGTGTCCTGCATATTTTAGTAATTAAACACACATGAACAAGGTAATGAAGCTCTTTCTAGGTATACTAGAAACTTCCAGGCAGGTGTGTTGACGAATGTTGGAGCTATACTATACAGGACACCGGCCCTCCAGGACAGAGTTTGGACACCCCTGCTGTACTGAAATACTAACACTATGCATTGCTCTTGGTAGCCCAAACGCCCCTGACATGACAAAAAAGGTCAATGAGTATTATGGGGTGAAATTTGCATTCAGTCATTCAGGTTTATACTGAGAAACTGAGACTGAATCTCAATCCAATCAGCAGCAGTTCAGTGTTTTTCCCAGCAATAGAAAAAAGTGAAAATACCAACATTTGAGTTCCCTTTTTATGTTTTGTTTTGTTTTTATGCATTTTTATTATTTGTTTTTATTTTTATTTTACTTGTTTCTTTTATTCTTGTTTATGTAAAGCACTTTGAATTGCCACTGTGTATGAAATGTGCTATATAAATAAACTTGCCTTGCCTTGCCTTGCCTTTCCAAAATGCTACAACAAAATTATTGTGTTACAAGCTCTGGAGGCACAAAAGTATTACTCTTTTTTTCTCAAATTTCTCTTTTACTCATAACATTCCAACAACAAGAGAGCATAACCTCTCTTATAAGAGTTCACACTTAGCTGATGATTGATTATAAAGCTTGTTTGCCATGCTCTACCGGGAGAGAGCACTGAGCTCATAAGATCCCAGAGCCCGGGGCTCCCTCCTGTTTACAAGGCGAAATGGGAGTTTGAGCTCAGGTAGATCTCGGGAACTTCCCTGCTGTAGTAACTAATGAACAGATAGTGATTGCTCTTAAGAGATAACAATTTACTAGGTGTATGTCAATGGTGTGGCTTTGAATTAGTCAATTAACTTAGGTTGCATGTTTTTTGAGGGTGGGAGGAAACTGGGGAACCCAGGGAAAACCCACATGAGCACGTGGAGAACGTGTAAACTCCACACAGAAATGTCGGCTGGCTTGGTAAGGACTAGAACCAGTGACGTTCTTGCTGTAAGGCAACATTGCTAACCACTGGGCCACCGAGCCACGCATCTAGAAAAGGAGGAGGAGTAGGGGTGGAAGGGGGGATTCTTCAAAACGTAGATGGCTGTCATATGGAACTTAGGGTATTTATAATGCTTAGGAATCGTCTGATTGGTGAATCATAAATTGAATAATGCGGGGCCGACTGCAAGCAATCACAAGCAAGTGATCCTCATGAAATTAGTTTATAGATAAACTTCACTTAAATTGCCACATCAACTAAAAAGTTTGATTTGGCTTCTATTTTATGTTAAAGGGGTGATTTACTGCAATATCAAATTTTTAACTTTAGTTTTAGTGTAATGTAGCTGTGTGAACATAAACAACTTCTCTTATTGTAACATGCCCAAAGTTTGATGCAAAGGGAGACATTGGCTTTTACAGAGTTAGCTTTTGCAAAGCCTATAGCAAATAAAGTTTGGGAACAACAAAAAAATATATCCAGGTTAATGATATTATAAAACCTTCAGTTTACATCCCCCAGGAGACACGCAGTGAAGGGGCATGGTCACAGAGGCACTGTTAGTAGCATAGGAAGCTAAAATGCTATCCAAAGGCTGCTTGTTCTGTTTATGTAATTAGGCTTCAAAAGGACATGACACAAAGAGAGAAGTGGATACAGTTTATTTTTTATTAAGTTTCAGACAATTATAAAAAACATATAGCTCTCTAGAATTTGAAAAATGTCAGCTCCAGAATCTCTCCAAGTTCAGTGCTGGATTTAAAAACTTCTTAAAGAAGGAGCAGTTCCAGCAATAAAGAATGAAGCTGTGGATTGTGAGCCACAACTTGGTATTATTATTATTATTATTTATGTTAACTTTATATTGTAGCAAGGATGTGAAGATGTAAACAATGGGAAACGCTTTTTGGCATGTTAACAATTTAGCTGCAAATGCATATTTATCTATCTTTTATCTGTCATCCCCCTGTAAACACCTACAATCTTCAGTAGCATGTGCACTGTCTCTCTCTATGCGACTACCGTCTGTGGAATCTACATTTAAAATAATGAACTTAGTTTTGACAAAGATATGTGAATTTTCTGTTTTAGTTACACATGCTTATAACCCAAATGTATATATACAGTATGTAAGACATCAATTTTTTGTTTTAGAGAGCAAGAATAAGGTTCAGCTATGTCCTTTTCATTTACTGTGTCTGATTCAGGCTCAAACTGATACTGCTACAATGACATTATTTACACAGCACATGCTAGTAAGAGGTGTGATGTTTGCTGGTGACGTGGGGTGGATCCGCGAACCACAACACCTTAGGTTAGTTGACCAATCACAACCTATTAAGGGTGGGTTTTTAGAGGAACAAGGAAATAGGACGATTTTTCATTTCATTCATTGAAGTAATTTTTATGTTAGCTGAGTAGCAATATATAATTAAAGTAATATATGTGGAAAAAATATGTGCAGCACGGTGGTGCAGTAGGTAGCGCTGTTGCCTCACAGCAAGAAGGTCGCTGGTTTGAGCCTCGGCTGGGTCAGATGGCATTTCTGTGTAGAGTTTGCATGTTCTCCTCGTGTTCTCGTGGGTTTCCTCCAGGTGCTCCGGTTTCCCCCACAAGTCCAAAGACATGCGCTGTAGTTGAATTGGGTTAGCTAAAATGTCCATAGTGTATGTGTGTATGTTTTGGTCCTTCAGGTTGGGAGTTGAGTGTTGGGCTACCAAACCAACTCATACAAAAAAATTTGATGTTACAAAACACCAACTTCAAGAGTTCACACTTAGCTGATGACTGATAATAAAGCTTGTTTGGCGTGCTGTACCGAGAGAGAGCCCTGAGCTTATAAGATCCTTGAACCCTGGGCTCCCTCCCATTGCAAGGCGAGAGGGGAGTTTGAGCTCAGGTAGATCTCGATGACTCTCCTCCTGCTTATTGTGTCGGATATGGATGCTGAGAAGGTGTACTCAGAGTTTGGCTAAAATATTTTGGATTAATTGTTTAGGGTGCTTGTTTTTGAACTGTGGGAGGAAACCGGAGGACACCCAGGTGATCTCGGAGAGAATGAGCAAAACTCCGCACAGAAATGTCACCTGCACAGCAAATTCATTGGTGTTAAATTTCAAGTGTTGTGGTAATTCAGAGTAAAGTGTTAAAATTCTAGAGTTAGATAAAGGTAAAATAACCCTCTCGGCGTTAGAAGCTGATTTGCCTTCTTGTCACACAGAGTAACATATATCTACCTTTGTAGAAAACCCTTGTATTTGAGAAACTAATCAGAGTGTCTGAAATCTCACCACACCCTCATTCACCTGGCCCTTAAATTGATCAATTAGTTTAGTCCACTAGACAGAGCGAATGACCACAAATAAGTGAATTCAGACACCTGCTGTTGAACACCTGCTGTTAACAAGCACAATCACTGAAGGAATAAGAAATTGAAGGAAGAAATAAATCTACAGACACAGCCTCACACCAAACCAACTGAATTAAAACAGAGGATTAAACAACTCCATTAAATAATAGCATAAGCAGCTTCACTGATTACAGTTTGACTTCATTTCTGTAAGAATATTTGACAATGAACAGAGGTTATATTTTTTTTATTAAAAATATTTCATTTGACCTCACCATCATAGAGATCAGAGGCTGCTTATTTGAGTTCTTGAAGCTTTACTCTTATACCTTAATGTTTCTCTGACTGTTATAGCCGTGTTTCTAAAACTCATTAGCTATAGCAAGAAAGGTCAAGAGAAACTATACTGCTAATATGTAGTTGATATAGATTTAATTTCAGGTGTTTATTAAGTTGATTTATAAAGATATGCAAATATAATTGTATTAAAGCTGCATGGGACAATACTACTGGTAGTCTGCTGCTCTTCAAAGAAAATTCAACAAACAATTAGGATGCAATTAATAATTAGAGTGTCATGCACTAAACATTGAAGCTCCAGCCTGCTCTTAATGACACATAGGCATCAAGAATCAGGACATGAACCTCAACCGTGGTTGCTAAAAAAAAAAAAAAGCTGCATAGTTCATGCCGCAATGCATGCTGGGTGCCAGCATAGTACAAAGCTCCCAGCATGCATTGCAGCATGAATAAATTATGCAGCTTTATGTTCTTACAATCTCTTTATTTTCCTTTATTTTGTGTTGTTTTTGGGAGGTGATATTTCAGTAAAGTTTTTTTTTTTACTTGATTTTTATTTTTTTGTTTGTCACCATTATTGAGATTCAAAGACTAATTATTGATGTCTGGGTGTTTATAAGTTTTGCCATAGATCAAACATTCTCATTGTAAATATTGTTTTTATTTTATTGGAGCTTCAGTGGTTTCATTTATGTATATTATTTATTTCTCACACATAACTAATATGATATTGAATTAGAAAACAAGCAGGAAAGGATGGCTATGTTATCATTAATATTCTCTTCAGACTGACAGTTTAATTTTCTTTTGGCTTTCCATGCTATATATTTAAATAGTGTAATTAACACTATCTATAGTAGCCAAAATAAAAGACATTAATAGTAAGAAGTTGAAGAGCCTGACTAAAGCAGACTCTGTCCTCCATCATGGTGACTTCAAATGAACAACGGAAATTTCATTAAGAGCTTTTGTTCACATGACAGAAATAAAGTCAAAGGTCAGTAATAGGTGAAGCTCCATGATAAGTGGTTTAATTTGATGAGTTTTTTTAAAGATGTTGAAAAATAACATTTTTTATTGTGTAATTTGTTTTATTTTTACTGATTATTATTTTATTTAGAGTTTTTTTTTTCTCAGTTGATTTTATCTTTGGTTTTGGCTTGTGTTTTTCTTTCCTTCAGTGATTCTGCTTGTTAACAGTTGTTCATCAAAAATTCTCAATCCTCCTTTAATTAGACACTTAATTGTCTCATTAACTTCATCACTGTCTAAGTGTTCAGCCCTCTGTAGTGAGGACACTAGTGAGGATTTTGCTCTGGAATTTAAGGCTTACGTGTGTTCGAATGAAAAATACAGACAATGGGATTTGATTTTAACAGAAATATTCTGGAAACTGAATTTACGAATCTAAAATGTTGAAAACAGCAGATTACTGGCAACCACTGCTGCCAGTATTTTGACATACATTTAACAGATATTTTACACAATAAGAGTTTGCTAATTAACACTCTGGGTGTTAAAAATTTTAACACTTTCAAAAATGTTATTTTAACACTTATAGTGGTTCCCATATAAACACTGAGGGAGTGTTAAATTGAACTCTAAGGTAGTTAAATCTACCAAATCTAAAATTTGCAGTGTGAGATCGATAAAAAATACAGACTTTTGAATGTGTTTTAACAGAAATATTCTGTAAACTGAATTTATGAATGTGAAAAACAGCAGATTACTGGCAACCACAGCTGCTGGTATTTTTCCCTAAAATCTAAAAATGAAAAAAAAGAAAGAAAAACAGCAAAACGGTTTTTGTGTCACCATTGTGGAGGATAATAGCGTCTCTGTTCAAGTCCAAGATGAACTGAGAAAAATTGATGTTATGCTGCATCTTCTTATGTTTAAAGGTAACTGTGTAGTTACTAATGCAGTCAAAATCTGTTTGCTAATTGCAATCACACATGAAAACATTATTGCATCTAAAGACTTTACATTTTTTTGCACTAAGCTATAATTTTGTAAACTGAACATTGTATTAGTTCATGAAATATGGTTATTATTTGTAAATTTATACAGTTATATAAAACTTCCATGTTTTTCACAAAAAGGTTCTGGCAACCACAGCTGCTGGTATTTTTACGGAAATTTAACAGATATTTTACACAATAAGAGTTTGCTAATTAACACTCTCTTGGTGTTGACAATGTTAACACTTTCAAAAGTGTTATTTTTAACACTTATAGTGGTTCCCATATAAACTCTGAGGGAGTGTTAATTTTAACTCCAAGGTAGTTAAATCTACTATCTAAAATTTGCTGTGTGGTTTGGAAAGGAATTACACCAGGGGCATTCTTGCTGTGAGGCAACAGCGCTAATCACTGGCCACCGTGTCGCCCATTTGAAAGGAGGGAAGTGAGATGAGAAATATCTGGTTATTTATAGTGAGTTAAGGATCGTCTGATAGGATTATTAGTCATTAGCTAAGCTCATAAGTTGGAACAGCTGTACACAATCATAAGCACATGATCCTCTCGAAATTTGTTTATAAATAAACTTCACATTTAACCCCAACACCAAATATCAACTTCGAAATAAACTACTGAAGCATAAGCTCACATTGTTTTACATCCCATAAACACAATAAAAATACATTCTGCACCACCCCTTTAATCTATTACCCTGGATTATTAACCACAGCTGAGCTGATCTAGTAGGGGTGAGTTAATATTTACTCAGCAGGGGCATTTTTGACTTGAGAGGAAAGCATAATTACAGAAACAATATAGGGGAGAGAGAGATCTGAGAATTGGTACTCGAACTTGGGACGTCTACAGATAAGTAGTGCTATATATCAGCACACTGCCCAAAAGGCTATTGGTGCCAACACTTACAGATATTTTAAAAGGTCGGCTACGTTTATGCAGCTAATATGTACTGTAGGTTATTGTATTGCCAAAGAGTGCAATTTGTATCGTAAAATCTTTCTCAGGGCTCACAAATTTACCTTTATACCTCTTTATTTAAAAAATAATGGACAGAATATTTGCTTTAAGAAACCTTCCTCGCAGAAACATACGTAAAATTGAACATACGACATGTAATACTGTTCAATATCCTAAATATTCAATTTGGAGTGCAAGGTTTTTTTTCGAGGTTTCTAAAAAGGGAACCCAAGTTTACATTTTCTGTTTATTTTATCTTTGTATAATGCTTAGCAAATACCAGCATCAGTGCCTCATATGTATGAATTTCATGTTTACATTTTTCCTAAGAAATCAGTTTTCCCTCTGGGTAAACCCATGTATTCCCCTGACATGTCCTCTGTCCTAATTAGTCAATATGTAGTGGTTTACCAATAGGTTCAGACCATATGTTTTCTGCCACAGTGTCTCACCTCTTGGGTAAAATGTCGCCTTCACAGTATCCTTCCCTTTCAGGATGGGAAAACTATCACAATGTACTGTTTATTGTTTATTTAGATCCCCATTAGCCAATTCCAAGGTAGTGAATATTCTTCCTGGGGTCCATCAAATAACATTTACATTAAATGAGAACAATCAAAACCAGACCAAAACCAAAAGAAACATTTTCTTTAAACTAAAAATAATTAAACCAATACCAAAAGAAAATAAACATGCAAATTTACAGTAAACCACAACAATAGACACCTATGCCACAATCAATTAAAAAGACAAATTTATATTAAACCATAACAATAGAAACCAATACTAAAAAACATATAACACAAAATTCATTTAAAACATCAAAAGTGTCATTTTACTAAATACTATGATATAAAATTTGTATATAGTGATTATTTTAATTCCCTTATTTGACTCATTTAAAGCTATAATATCTGATGGCAAATTGGTTCATGTTTTCATTGTTCTGTATATAAACGTTTGTTGCTTTACATTACTTTTCGAATCAAGTAGTATCCTTTTGATGCTTTTGACTGTACATTACAAATGGTACTCACAACACTAAAATGTTTTTATAAGGGAAAATGTAAAAGAAACATACATTTTCTCTAATAAAAAATGTTTCAGGGCCTGACCCTTAAGCTTGTCTTCCTCCAAAAGTCATACAAAAGCAAGCATAAAATCATACAATTACATGATAGAGCGCATCCTTGATCTTGAGCTTCTCCATCAAATGATGTTACTTGCTTTGAGTCATAGCCTTAAAAGGTGTATTGCACACTTTTTATGATATATTTGTAGTCTTTATATGTGAAATTTATTCATAATTTCATGTTTTTAATCAATTGATGTAAATGATAACAACTTAAAAATATCTTTTTCTGAAGTTTTCTTCTGAAATACCAGTTTTTAGCATAACAAATCTATTAAAGCCTTATGTTGAATTGGGCTGAGGACAAGGACAATGACAGGGTTTGTATATTTGTGTTTTTAAGTGTTTTAAATAAAGAACCAAAATCTGAGAACCAAATAAATTACATTTTCCATTACAGAGCAACTCACAGAAATCAACCATCAGTTAATTTTAGAAATTTTTGGGATGAAATACTTTTTATTCACTGTATTTATGTTTCATTTCAGGGACAGATAATGTACGTTTCGGGTAGAATGTCCCATGAATCAAAGTAAAGATACAATTACTCTATCATTAACTATTAAGAAACCTAAAATTATATGCATTTATGCATTAGTTTATGCATTCTTATATCATTAACTCTTCTATTAAAATTTAATGTAAGTCAAGGATCTTTATTCTGGACTAACTCTAGTTTTTCAAAGTCCTTGCTTGATACATTTGACCACACCTTTGGACAAATGTCTAAATGAGTATGTACTAATGCTTGCACAAGTTGCAAGATACAGCACAGTGGTAAAAGAAAATCTTGCTTATTTTTAATAACTGCTTTAATAACCTGTTCCCTTATTGCCATATTTTCTAGATGTTTTGACCACATCAGCCCACTGTCTAACCTATCTCCAAGTTGGAACATCTATATGTTAAATATGTCTACAGCCAGATATTTTTATGGTTTAAAGCTTAAGTTAGAATTTTTTTAAAATCCAAATCCAGTAATTTTATTTTTGTCAAATTTTGAACCACATTATTATTTTGTGCCCGTTTTATCAGTAATTGTAACTCCATATTTAAATCAGCTGATAATATTTGTAAACGTTGTATTATCTGCGTACATACTGACTCTGCCCTTGCACACTTCAAAAGCAAAGGAAGATAATTGGTAAAAATATAAAATAACAATGGTCCTAAACAATATCCTTGAGCCACACCACATTGCAGCTCTCTCATTTCTGAAAAAACTCACATTATAAAGCCTACATTTCATTCTATTTGAAATTGTGGCTGGAAGGGCCGCTGTGTAAAAACTTGCTGGATAAGTTGGCGGTTCATTCCGCTGTGGCGACTGTGGCGATTAATAAAGGGACTAAGCCGACAAGAAAATGAAAGAAAATGACTTTTACTTGATGGAAAATTATCACGGCAGTGTATGTACTTTTTACAAAGTCATTAAAATGATTGAAAGTGTTGTTTGATTTAGTTTTCTGATTTGAGTTTGACCTAATTTTCCAACCTTTTTTATAATGTTCCAATTTTTTTCCATCATATTTTACTGGGCCAGTGACCCTTAAAAGGATATCTTATAAAAAGGTACAGTACCTTACAGCAACATTGCCCAACTCTGTTTCTGGAGGCACATCAGCAGTTTATATTTTGGCTGACTCCTTTATCTGACCCATTAATTTCTGGTTTTGGAGTTTATTCTAATGTTGATTTTGAGTGTGTTGAAATTGTGTAGTGTTGGTGTGCCTCCAGGAACAGGGTTGGGAAACAGCCTTGGAGTACCAGTATTTACAATCAGGTACTATTATGAACCTTTTAGCAGTAAATAAGGTACAAATATATTATTTTAAGTGATATGTTTTAAATATGTTATTTGTAGTTTCTTTGCATTCTTTCTTGTCACAGTGGCATGCTGTTGGACCCCCCTTCAAAAGTTAAAATATTGTGCACTATTTTTTAAAGGG
The DNA here is from genome assembly GCF_052040795.2 of Danio rerio. Classification (NCBI taxonomy): domain Eukaryota; kingdom Metazoa; phylum Chordata; class Actinopteri; order Cypriniformes; family Danionidae; genus Danio; species Danio rerio. The sequence continues at coordinate 12,489,929 of NC_141034.1, forward strand.
TGCAAAGTGCATTATTATTAAAAGAGCAGAATGAGAAAATTCATAAGTGTACAATTTGGCAAAGATAAACTTCAAATCTAAAAACATTTTGGACTACTGATTCAATTTAACTGAATAAAACTGACACACACACACACACACACACACACACACACACACACACACACACACACACACACACACACACACACACACACAAACACACACTCACAATGAAACAGTTTCACATGTAACTGTTATGATCACCAGCAGCATTGCAGGCTGCAGGAGAACACTCCCTGTCATTCTACAAATCCCATCATGCCTTTCAGTCACACACCAGTTTCAGTTCACCTCATTACATACACCATCGATGCTAAGTCTTGTTTCCCTGTAGTGAGCATTACAAAGCGCTTTCATGTCTATTGTTTTGTATTGTCATGTCCATGTTTTGACTCTTGCATGTTTTACTGTTTGTGCTTGTTTTGCTGCCTGCCTTGACAATTCACCTGTTATACTGACTACTCTTTGGATTATCTACATGCTACCATTCGTCCCTGTTTGAACCCAGCTTGTTAACATTTGGTAAATTAGGCTGCAATTGGATCCGCACTTCCTTGTCAGTGTCCCCTTCACATTACAACAGGACATAGTACTTGTTATTTTTTCAATTCAAATCTTTCACTTCGTGGAAACATCATGGCTTCTCCAAGTTTATAAACTTTATTTATTTAAATATAGCTGCATTTTGATCCGATTTTTGTCACCACATCCATTTAATCTATTATTTTGCTGGTTATACATTACTAAGTGCATAGACGTTGTATAGTACTATGAATGATTAATAAAATATTAAAGAAATATTATATCTTCTACAATATATTTACCACGTAAAGACTTTAAGCTTTAGAATTTTAGAATATTATACATTTTCTGAGAAGAGATGTAATACATCCTCACAACCCGATGTTATATTGGGATCATTAATGTGAGAGAACCTCACTCAGTCACTATACTTTGGCTCAGTACCTGATTTATCAGGGGTCACCACAGTGGAATGATCTGCCAATTACTCTGGCATATGTTTTATGCAGCGGATGGCCTTAGAGCAACAACCAAGCACTGGGAAACACCCATACACTCTTTTTGGACTGTGGAAAAGGAAACACCTGATGGAAAGCCACATAGGAGAACATTCAAACTCCAAACAGAAATGCCTCCTGGCCCAGCCGGGACTTAATTGAGCGATCTTCTTACTTTGAGGCAACAGTGCTCACAGCAACCACTGAGTCACAGTGAACCTGTCAATCATAAAAAGGTATTTATCCAGCACAAAACAAATACACTGACAAGGTGAACAGATACAGTACTCAAACCTCAGCTCTGGCTTTATTTACTTGCTTTTTTTTTTTGCATCTCACATGTGTGTGTGTCAATGTGTCACTATGTGCAGAAGGAAGCTGAAACCCCTGCAAGCCAGCATGCTCGACCTGCCAGATAATTGCACACTAGCGGCTTAGGCACTTAATATTCTCAACACACGGGCAGAAAACAGACGGCCAGATAAGGCAGCCAAAAATAACACCCATAACCCTTGGTGCAACATTAAGTCAGGCAGTCCATGAGAGTGAGGCTGTCTGAACCATGTCTGGCAAACATGGTTGAATAACATGACAATATAGATCATATAGATAAAGGTTTTTGTGATGTTAAGAAAATATACTAGAACTATATACATATACTAGAGCTAATTCACCAAATAAAGATTCTGCTCATTTGTGTACACACTCTATTCAAGTTTGAAAATAGATTAATTGATTGATGTATAAATGTATGTAAGTATGTAATAAAATAATATATATATGTTTCTTGAATCTGATTGGCTGATAGCAGTGCGATATTCTGCAATAAAAGCACTGGTCCCGCCCTTAACCCTTCACCCTTGCGTATAACTCCACCCACAACAATCAGAGAACTCTCCACAATTTGACAAATATTCCTGCTTTTAGGCAACATAATGTACTTTTGAGGCTTTTTTAGTTGATAATGTAGTTATTTAGATTGCAATTATGCAGTTTATTTACAAGGATAGTGCCTCTTTTAAAATATTTATAATTTCTGAGAGACAGCGCGTCGGCAGCTATTAGCCTGCTATACTATGCTGACCAAAGACTGACTATCCACAAGATGGCGTCAGGACAGAACAATAAGCCCTTAGAAGATTAAAACAGCCTAATTTCTAACTACAGCTTATCAAATTTTTATTAAACTGGTGAGAATACCTGCCAACATTCCAGTTTTTCCTGGGAGTCTCGCGTAATTCAGACCAATCTCCTGCAACCCTTCAGTTTTGTTATTTCTCCTGGAAAACTCATGCAATTTCACATCCCCCCACCCCCCTTCCTTTATTTATTTTTTTTTGGTAAAGTCTGTAACACCCCCCCGGTTAGCCAACTATTTTACAGTATCCGATGGCAGCGGCTGCCCAAAACCCTGCACATAATACAGTTACTAACACCACAGTACATTTACTTTCCTATCATATTTTCTGAGAAAATTGTTGCCAGGTATGCTGGTAAGTGATATTATAAGTCGATCTCTCTCTTTTGTAACTTGTAGTGCTGTATTCATACCGTATATTTACCATACAATTAAAAATGTGCACTGAATAATCGAGGACTTCATTGCCGGACCCCAAGATGCACTCCACTCTTGACCTCTTGAACATCAGGAGTCGACTAGAATATACAAGGAGGAATTTAAAATAAAACTACAGAGTTCTGAGAGACTGGACTGATGGACCTAAATTGAAAATGTTTGGACATATGGACCAGCGGTATGTCTGGCGTGCAAAAGATCAAGCTTATGATGAGAAGAATACCATCCCTATGGTCAAGCATGGAGGTGGGTCAATAATCATGTGGGGCTGTTTTTCTGCAGCAGGAACTAGCAATCTTGACTGTGTACCTGGCATCATGGATACCCAGAAATACCAGGTCATTTTGAAGAATAATGCGATGCCTTCTTTTTACAAATTAAACCTTGGTGATCATTGGATCTTCCAGCAAGACAATGAACCCAAGCACATCTTCAAATCAACAAAAGCTTGGTTGGGGAAAAGATGCTTAGATTGTCCTGGAGTGGTCTTCTCAGTCACCAGATTTGAATCTAATTGAAAATCTTTGGTGGGATTTAAAGCACGGTAGCAGCACAGAAGCCATCAAACATCAGAGTTAGAGGCTTTTGCACGTGAAGAATGAGCAAAGATTCCAATCGAGAGGTGTAAGAAGCTTGTCAGCACAAAAACACTTGTTAGAAGTTATAAAAGCTAAAGGTCGCCCGACAAAGGTACTGAATCTGGGGGTTGAATAATACTGTGTTACAAGACTTACAATTTTCATTTGAACTTCAAAGTTAAGACAACCTCTGTTGTCAAAATAACTCAGATATGTATTAATAAATATTGTTTGTTATTTCACGAGGTTTTTTTTTTCCATTTATTTTCAATATCTTTCATCCACATCCCTATATTGTCTATTAAGGTGAGGGTTTCATATTTCTGATTGCAAGTGTGTGTATTTAAACAATAAAAAATTTAAACCATAGGTCAAGTAGAACCTGAGGTATTACATTTCCAACAACCACCATATTGTGGTTGTGTGTGGGTGATATGGTGGTTGTTGGAAATGTAATACCTTTGGTTCTATTTAACACATTCTGGGGTGGATTTGCTAAAAGGAACTACAGTTAAAATTTTGGCCATTTGAAACTTTTGGCCATAGTTTGCTAACAATCCTTTTGGATTCCAACTGACACTTTGGTATGTGATGTGGGTGCACTAACAAGACTGCAGCCTCTAGCATTTGGCATATGCTGCTGCTTCGCCTTTTGAGACCAGAGGATTGAAGTTTACTCATAGAGATCTCACCAACTAGCCACTTTTATATGAGGTCAGAGACTGACAGCCAGCTGGAAAGTTTTCATGTGAAGTGTTCCCGTTATTATTGTGAAGATATTGACAAAAGCCATATGCCTATAGAAAGAAACAACATTTGGGCTTACTTATGTGCCTACAAGTGGATTTCTAATGATCTTGCATCATTATTTTCTAAGCAAACTGTTGAAGTGGAATGGAATAACACATTAAACATGGCAAATACTGAACTGAACCGAATCAGCGTTGACATGAAATGATTTATCTATGAAGGTAAATCAGTAGCAAACTTTGTAAATGAAAATGTGAGAACTTGTGATAATATTAAGGATTGTATGTGTAGCTTGAAATTTACACTCACAGCTCACAGAATCTCTCGATTTGCATGCATAGACGGTAATCAAAACACTTTGAATGTGAAGTTCCAGATCAATAGTTATGTATTTGTAAAATATCATTCACAAATACAAAATGACAAAGAAATAATACATTTACTTCAATTTACTTCATATAGCCAAAATAGAGTATTTTGAGTTTCTTTTTGCAGTGACTAAAAGAAAGGGCTTGTATCGCCCACAGTACAGTAGACCAAGGGGGGTTAACTGTTAAATGTGAATTCCATGAACTGAGAGCAACGTATAAAAATATGTTTTCCAGATAAACATGATGAGTATATAAATAAACCAAAATCACCTCAACAGCCACTTCAAGTGGTCATGCAAATGTTTTCGGTTAAGAATTTGTGTGTAGCCAAGCACTGAAGTGGATTGGTACAGACCGCGAACAGCTGACAGTCAGCTGATGCAAGCTTGACAGACTTGTCTTGCCTGATCTAACACAATGCTGGATTTTTGAGAAATGTCGTTAGGGTGCTCTTGGGCAGAATATGCTGTTCATGATTTAACATTTAACTGGACTATACGGTAAAGATTAGTTCTAAATATAAGTTAAGCATTTTAACATTACAAGCCTTAAACTAAATCAGTATTCCTACTGTTGTCTACTGTCCAATGAGTAAGTGCCACATACCAAATGTTTACTTTAAACAGGAGGATAATCTCATTTTTGACACAAACCCTCATGAAAATTTGAGAATTTTCTATTCTCTTACTCTAACCATATCACAACAACATGTTTATATTTTCACTTAATTCTGTGTGTTTTATAAGCAGTTTCCTCACAGAGTGCAACAAAAGCAGCAAGATCAAAATTTACTTGGATTTGATCCCCACAGTGTAGGAAATACAACATACAGTACATTGTCAGGCATTTTCTGTAGCATCCAGGATCAACTGAGGATTGGATGTCTGGCTCATGGGTATTGAGGATAGAAGAAAGCAATGTTCAATTACTCCCCTCATCTCTGCAACAGTTTTGACTTCATTTACAATCAGTTTTTAGCAAGGCATACTTGGCAGCACACTCATTTATGCAGAACAGATTTGTCATGAGTCAGTTATTTTCAGTCCACATGCTATATATTGTTTCCTGTCAATAGGAAAAAGACATATGCGCAGCCAGATTTAAGCTTCATTGGGCTGTATACTATATATGACATTGACCCACTCACATAGCTCCATCAGTGTGTAAACACTGCTTTCTCATTGTTAGTCAAAGCATGGAATGCTGCCAATCAAAACAAGATACGCTAACAAGAGAAACTTCAATGTATTATGAAAGCTGAGAGAGGGCCACCTGGCACTCCTCTGATGGGTGACAGAGAAATGACACATCTCGGCAGCCAGCTTCAAAATCATTCTCAACCCACAGAAAGTTATAGGCAGCCTCTGAGGGCCCAGAGCATTAGTGTGGCTCCCTGCTGAAAGCATTTGCTGAAGAAAATTATCTGCTCACATCTGCCAGTGCTGCTGGATCTTTGCAAATTACCATCACTCATATGCATTGCATACATCTTAATCCACCCTCAGCCCTGTGTAGTGTCTCATTCTTCATCTCTCCCTGCTGCCCACATCCAATCTCTCTTTTGTTGTTTTTCTAGACTAAATCCCCATTCTCTCAATCTATTTTGTCAAATGCACAATCTGAGCTAATATGTTTCTGGAAGCATTTGTCATCTAGAAAGTCATAGCAAAAAAAAAAAAAAAAAAAAAACAGGCAAAAACTTAATTGATTAGTTTCAATTTTGCTATATTTTTAGAGCCATTGACTGGTCTTTTAGAACAGAGCACAAATAATAAATAGTTTACCAAGCTACATATTCTTGGGCTAATGGTGGTGATTGGTACAGGATGTTGATTTTAGCAGTGGATATTATTGTGAATACATGTCTGTTCAGCAGAACTGCTGAAATCTGACAAAATTGAAGTTGTTGATGTAAGATTCTGCCTAAAGCAAAAAAAAAAAAAAAAACTTGCGTCTGGATGGCTTTATTATAATGGTTTTATTATCTTATTTCAGTCTTATATTATGATAAAATGTTGACCAGATAGTTTAAGGAACCCTTAATGAACTGATGACTTTCTTAGCAGAGCTTCATTGTAGAATTGAAAATCCAATGCTCACTAATGTCTCAGTCAACATGAGACTGCATTCATGACCCATTTTACTTTATTTTTTCCCGCTTACTAGTTTTGCTTTTATTTTAAGATCTATGAGCAAAATCATAAAATAAAAAACTATGTTCTTTTACATTTATTTTGCACAGTTTTTACAAGAACGCATAACCTCAAATATGTCTGTTCTGTTAGTATATATATATATATATATATATATATATATATATATATATATATATATATATATATATATATATATATATTCTGTCATGGTTTGGTGAATATTCTCATACAAACAATGTATACAGTACATTCATACATACAGATACATCTGAGATAAATGTAGCATACAGCTATGATTCAGTTCTCTCAATTAACTAAAACAGTTGTAACCCTTTTTCCCTTTACCTCTGGACTCCAGATAAAAAGAACCAGATGAAAGGGTAAAAAAAAGTTCTAAATATTACTTTTTATATATCCACTGGTCATCAGACTAACCTGAACACTTTTATATTAGACTGATTTTCGTTATGTAATGCACCCAGTAATTACGCAAATACCAACAAAAGATACAAAATTAGGACCCAAAAACCACAGTGAGTAACTATAAAAGTGTATTCAAATTATATGAAATAGATAAAAACAACAATTTCAATCAGCAATTTAGAAAAATAAAATAAAAGTGTATTTTTTACACCCAATGTTCACATTTTATGCTCAGATGCTGCCCAATGTGTTTCTCCTATTGGTAAACAAAAACATTAATTCTTATCTGTTTTTCCCTATGTGATTAGAAATCAAATGTTCTCTTTCCCTAAAGCTAACTCTTTATCTATCAAATAGCAAATATTCTGCTTTAAACCAAACACACTGAATAAAACAATAGATTATAACACTCATGTAACCTTTATTTCAACAATGCAAATTAAATAAAATTATAACAACAGAGAATTTGAAAGGAAATCTGTTGACCAGTCACTTTAATGACTATGTGGATCCATACACACACACAACTCCCACCCTGTTGCAGGCCTGATGTTCAGCTTGAGATCGTTGTGAGCCAACACAAAGAATAGAAAATTAACTACCATTTGTTAAAGGTTTGTTTTTGCATAAATAATCAATAACTGTATATAAACACAACATTGTCATTTGTTGGGAATTAATTGAACATTGTAACATATGCTTTATTATCTATCATTAGATAAATGTGAACTCTTGAATGGGTTTTTTTCCAATCATTTGGCAGGGAAGCGGGTCTTTTGAGTGTTTGGTATCTGACTGAAATATGTGGTCCCACAGTATGGCTGTTGCCTCTTTCTCTGCATCTCTCTTGCACATCTGTTCTGCTCTCTCTGCTCCACTTCACTTTAGTCTCATCTGGTGCCTCTTACTGACCGCAGGCGCATTCTGGCCATTTGAAACTATTTGTTGGTTTGTTGCTATGGTTACAGCCCACCTATTCTGCCCCATCAAGATTTACCTTTGTTTGTTTCTCCAGTTTACTGTCTGACTTTTACCATTACTGTTGCTAACTTGCAATCTTCATGTTACATCAGTTTAAAGGTTCATGAAACCTTTGACTAGTTTTTTTTTAACAGATCCATCTGTGTTGAGCATTAATGAAGACGTCATCACCTGTTATTATTAATTGTAGAGAAAACTGGATAATTTTTAGCTTTTGTCTGCTAATTTCATCTTCCGGGTTTAAAACTATAATTGGGGCTGGATCAAAACCTGTGATGTAGCACTCAACTACTAGTGGAGTAATGACATGTCTGTGCTTTATCATTATTCAGGATTTCTTATCCTATGAGAAAACCCAGCCTCTTAATTATTCATGACATCACATGCTTTCCATTAAAAGACCTGCCAAGCTGGGAAACACACAGACATTTATGAAGGGTTGTATAGGTGCCATAAAAAAATGTACCATACAATACCTTGCAGTGGAAAAGTGCCAACAGAAGAGTTTGGAGAGATTACATTGCTGTTGTAATTTATCCACACACCCTTGTTAAGGCATTCGTTAATTTTATCTTTTTCTTTTCGGCTTAGAACCCTTTTTTGAGCAAGCGTTGCCATATCGGAATGAACCGCCAACTTATCCAGCATATGTTTAACAAAGCGGATGCCCTTCCAGCTGCAACACATCACTTGGAAACATCCATACACACTTATACATTACGGACCATTTAGCTTGCCCAATTTATCTGTACTACATGTTTCTTGGACCTGTGGGTGAAACCGGAGCACCTGGAGGAAACCCACACGAACACAGAGAGAACATCCAAACTCCACACAGAAATGCCAACTGATCTGCCGAGGCTTGAATCAGCGAACTTCATGCTCTGAGGTGATTGTGCAACCCACTGCGCCACCATGCTGCCCTTGTTAAGGCATCTACTTCTTAATGAAAACGTATGATAGTGGAAGAAGTAGTGAAACTGTTGAAAAGCAGTAGTGGCAGAAGGTCTATACATTTAATATAGCTCTGTTTTGATGACTTTTTTATGTGCTACAGTTAATATTGCTCTTTTTGAGCAGTCTAGTGAAATGTGTTCAAAAAAAGCTGAAAAGAAATTATTATGAAAGAGCTAAATTACTGCAAAATAGCTGCAATATACTTTGTGATCTGTTCATGAATAAAAAAACATTTCCAAACATGCCCTCTGGTTATTCCCCGAATCACTCAATGAATACAAATGATTAATTAAAAAATGGTAATAATAACCCATTTTCTGTTTTCTTGTTTACAGAGTGGGTGTGCAGCAGGCAACTCACTTAGATTGTGAAGGATTGGGTCTGTGCAGGCGTGAGATAGAAACAAAATGAATAGGCATTGACAGGCACATGTATGATGTCAAATTTGCTCAATTTTGACAAAGAGAGACAAACTTTAAAACTTGAAAGATATGGCACAGGGGCGAGGCAGTGGCGCAGTAGGTAGTCCTGTCGCCTCACAGCAAGAAGGTCGCTGGTTCGGACCTCGGCTCAGTTGGCGTTTGTGTGTGGAGTTTGTATGTTCTCCCTGCCTTCGAGTGGGTTTCCTCCGGTTGCTCCGGTTTCCCCCACAGTCCAAAGACATGCGGTACAGGTGAATTTGGTAGGCTAAATTATCTGTAGTATATGAGTTTGTGTGTGAACCCAGAGATGGGTTGCGGCTGGAAGGGCATCTGCTGCGAAAAAACTTGCTGGGTAAGTTAGCAGTTCATTCCGCTGTGGTGACCCCGGATTAATAAAGGGACTAAGCCGACAAGAAAATGAATGAGATATGGCACACTGCTGCATTTCTCATACAGTATCTGCTATGCAAAGCGAACCTTTGAGTAATCACATATGTGGCATGCTCTGTGCTCATCCGGTGAGTGAACGGCTTTAGAATGACTACAAAATGTGAACAGGGTGCTATTAACATGATTCATGGATACTGACGACAGCAGAATCATACAGTGTGTCTCACGTGGCTCGTGCTCTGCAAACGTAATGAAGCATTGTGCACTACTGTGTTTTAAAGATAGCTCTTGTGGCTCTAAACTAAAAGCAATCCCAATATAATTTCATTGTATTTTATATATAAAAACATTTTTGCTTTGAAGACATTTATTAATCAAAAGGTCTCAAAAGGAATAAGAACTGTTCTTTAAAATTGCTCTTTATAATCTGGCATTTCAATGTTACCTTACCTTGAAAACCTGTTCATGCTGTATATCTTCAATCAGATAAATCATTTTAAAGATGGCAGCACTTTCAAACAGACACTTGAACAAGCGCTAATAAGGCAGACTGATTTTATGTTTTTATTTAAGATACTGGTTGTTAAAACACGTAAAAAAACTACCGCTTAGGGCAGTGGTCACCAAATTTGTTCCTGGAGGGCCGGTGTCCTGCAAATTTTAGCTCCAACCCTAATCAAACACACCTGAACAAGCTAATCAAGGTCTTACTAGGTATACTTGAAACATCCAGGCAGGTGTGTTGAGGCAAGTTGGAGCTAAACCCTGCAGGGACACCGGCCCTCCAGGACCGAGATTGGTGACTCCTGTCTTAGGGTTTGTGTTAGTTTTCAAAAGATTTTTTAAAAGCTGCTCATTTTTTTGTTCATTATTAGACAGGCCAATGAAACTATTAAATTCCTTTAATATGTAAATTATTTTTGAATATTTTCAACTAGGGTTGGGTCAATTGACGATGCCATCCTTCATCGCCAATGGCTGATAAACATCACAATGTTGAGCCAGCATCGCGATTCGCCGCTCCACCCCCGTCGCAGCAGCAGCCTGCTCACGAAAAATACACTCTACGGCCTGTTTACACTAATACTTCTTAGTTTTAAAATGGCATTTTAGAACAAAAAAATATATTGGTTGTCATTGGCTTTCCTTCCACACTGTACCGCTGAAAACGCACATGAACACACACACACACACAGTCATGCGCTGCAATATATGTGCGCGTCTAAGCTCCAGCAGTCAGGAGGGGCTTAGAGCACAAAACCCCAGAGAGCAGTGCAAGTCAGACAGTTTATCAAGGATGTACCACTGGATCACATCTCACTTTAGTTATTAAATGTGATTTTTAATTATTCTTGTCTCAATCTAACGACTCTTCTGTCTTTTGAATCTATCAGGTAACGTGTCAGTAATTTTAGCGAAAACCTCAGATACTGTTGCTAGGTTCCTGTTGGTTGTGCACCTTTTTTTACCAACCAAGGTGGTCGACGTCATTATAATGATACAGATCACTCTGCCTATTCATGCCAAAGTTCCACGGAAAAAGTGATTGATGGGGTAATTTGTGTATAATTTATCTTTATTTATTTATGATGGTTATGGGTAAGGCAAAGACCATGCGGGCCAGATAATTGAAATGGTAGGCTACAAATAATTAACTTATTAACTTACTCAGAAATAATTAATTCACCGCCGCCTACAATGACTATGCCATCGTACATCGCAATATTTCATATTGGACATCTCCCAACCCTATTTTCAACACACTTGTAATATGGAGGATTTAATGAGATATTTTGAAAAGGTATCGTTATGTTGTGATAATTACTTATTGAGACACAAAACTAATTCAAGTCTCTGAATTTCGACGAAACATTCTGCATCATAAATGTCACCTACAGTAGTACCATTGCACAAAAGATGCTAACCATTGCACAAAAAGTTGGACTTCTGGACATGCTAAAGGAAGGTAGAAGTTATGCGAGTGTTTAAACAAGAGAGAAATGTGAAAATGTTAACGCCTATCTGAGAAAACTGTATAAAGATTGTAGTGAGGGGTTTTACAGACTTAAAACATCTTTAATAATTGTAAAAAGGTGAAGCAGTGACGCAGTAGGTAGTGCTGTCGCCTCACAGCAAGAAGGTCGCTGGTTCGAGCCTCAGCTCAGTTGGGGTTTCCGTGTGGAGTTTGCATGTTCTCCCTGCGTTCGCGTGGGTTTCCTTCAGGTGCTCCGGTAAAGTGTTATTTAATATTCCTCTAAATTGTACTTTAAAATAAAGTCTATAATGCAAACAATCTAAACAGGCCTGTAGCCAGGGGGTTTCAGGGGATTTTAAAAACCTCCCCCACACTTGGTCGTTATATAACATTATTTCTCCCATTTTTGCCGGTATGCCTTCAATAATCTATAGTAGAAGGCTTTAAGACTAATTAAACTTTTAACTATTCAAATAGACAAATTCTGACTGAGGAAATGAGATAGCAAGTTTTTTATTTGCCCATAGGCTACAGTTTTTATTTGAAACAAATTTTAAAAGATTCCTAATTACAGTTTTTATTATTATTATTATTATTATTTTATGGATGATAATATTTTTTTAGGATTTTTAAAAATGTTTTATTTAAAATTCTAATCTCATTAAATTATTTATAAAACTGTTAACTTACCATTTAAATGCACATTTGTAAATTAACACTTCATGGTAAAATAGTAGGGTAAGCACTTGTATCAAATATTTTTGTTGCATCAAAAAGTTTCATTGTGATCGACTATCCGACAAGCTATTTCAGCAAAATTTTGAGCTTAAAATTTTACTAAAATGCAGTATTTGAACCTCATAATTTAATAGAAAATTAGGCGAATGACTGCAAAAATGTCCACTTTTTGAGATAAAATAACGACCTCTTTCAATAGGCTGACTACAAGCCTGCCAAACCAAAATATTTAAAGCTACACTACATAATAAAATAAATTTGTTTTTTGGAATTCAACAGATCCTACAGAAGCAAATATATTAATTTAAGATAAATAGCAATATAATTAGACATTTCTGTTTTAAACTTATCTATAAATATTTTTAAATGACATAAATAAGTTTCTGCCCCTGCTGGCAAATGTAATGTCAAAAAGTAAATAAATAAAGAATAAAAAGAATTAATCGATCAATCAGACATTTTTGTCACGCTGAATGCTAAAAGCTTTTAAAGAGTGGTTAAGATTTTGTACTGTATATAGTCTTAGTGGTGGCAGGGCTGAGCCTAGCCATCATTTGCTGCGGTCATACACCTTTTCATCAGCTCACTTCTGCTGTATCCATGGCAACACTTCAGCTAGTCATTCCCTTGGGATGCATTTCTTCACAGAATTATTTTGTCTCCATTGCTGAGGCATGTTTTGTATTTATGTGGTCTTTATTGTAGGTCCATTTTTTTACTGTGTATCTGTGATTTCAAAACAAAAACAAAAAACTACCCTTCACTGCTATATATTCTAATGAAACATATAGGGACAGCATCACTTTTTTGGATCATCTTTAAAGTTATATAATATTTAAAAGTATTTTGCAGACAAATTATGACTGATGTTTTCTAAGTTACATTCACCACCAGAAAACTGAGCCAATCTCTTTGTAAACATGTGCCTGCAATCTTTAGTTTTTGCACTGTAATTCTGACATCCTATAAATATGTCCTCTAAATGTAAATTATTGTAAATTAATGATTTAGGCTAGCCAAGAAATATGATGATAAATCATGAGGATTCTTAAGAATTAATATAATAATATTTTCCTGTTCATCTTAAACCACACAATTTAACGTTTGCCACATCTTGAGATCCAATGTGAGAATTTGAGTGACTGAGCAAATGGAGACCTCTGAATAAATTCTGTATTACCAATTTTGTAAGTAAAGTCATCTTAATGTACGCTATAGTTTCTTTTCATTTTAATAATGGTGATAATAATGGGGTAGCACTGTGGCACAGTGGGTAGCACAATTGCCTCACAGCAAGAAGGTCACTGGTTTGAGTCCCGGCTGGGTCAGTTGGCATTTCTGTTCGGAGTTTACACGTTCTCCCTGTGTTCCTCCAGGTGCTCTGGTTTCTATCACAAGTTCAAAGACATGTGGTATAGTTGAATTGCATAAGCTAAATTGACCGTAGTGAATGTGTGTAAATGAGTGTGTATGGATGTTTCCCAGTAAAGGGTTGCAGCTGGAAGGGCATCTGATGTGTAAAACATATGGTGGATTTGTTGGCATTTCATTCTGCTGTGGCGACCCCAGATTAATAAAGGGACTCAGCTGAAAAGAAAATGAATTAATGAATAATAATAATATTAATATTATTATATGGTTATGTTACACCATAACCACTTAAAATAATAAAGACAAACTGTGTCTGAGAAACATCAGGGGAAAAAAATATTTATACAATTTGTTATAATGCAAATTAGCAGATTGTCACTTCACGTCAGCTCAAGTCTGGTCAAAATAGCTGAAGAAAGAGTTAAGAGTGTTTGTCAGTTAGAGAGTATATGGGTGTTAAACATTGTGGAAACACTGCCGTGACTGTGGTAATGATAGCTGAAGGATGTTATACAAAAGTCCACATCTCACCTTAAACCATACTGGCCAGAGGTCCTCTTGAGTATTCATACATGCTGTATCACCTGATAGAAAGTAACCATTAATGATACATCCTATCCCATCCTGACTGCAGCTCCCTTCCAGCATATGAGCCATCACCCTGCATGTAAGGTTACTTTTGCCTAAAATACAGTTTTCCTCAGCTGCCCAGTATTTAAACATACAGATGCAAGAAAGTGTTAGAAAGGATCTGCTGAGATAAACAAGATGGTGTAGCCGTGACCTTCAGAAACTGCCAAGAGGAACTAGATGACTGAAGATTTTCACATTGTGACATATTCACAGCCAGATGTCAACTTTACTCAACAATATTATCATTCAAAATAAAACCTCCCCCCTTTTAAGTTAAATCCATTGTGCAGGAAAATAATACATTATAAATCAATTGTGTTATTTAATCCTCCATGTGTGTGAAGGTTCACACTGGCTGGTTGTAAGTTAATTTTGCATATTGTATGTTAGAATATTCTATGGGTGTTTTAGATATTCTTAATTATTCATTCATTTCATTCATTCATTCATTCATTGCTGTGAGGCGAGGTTGTCAGAAAAATTACAATTAATAGCAAAATGTATTTGAAAACATAGACATACTATTGAAAATTTATACTTTAATTCATAAGAGTCAAACTTCTGTGGTTATTTTGGTTAAAGTAACCTAAAAGTAATACAAAATAGTGTGACATATTTCTAAGATATTAATATTGTGTAATAAATGACAGTAACTTTTAATATATAATGTATTACATTTTAGAAGTAACGGTAACACTTGCCCAACGGTGTTCGTAACATTCCTATTGTTCGTTAGCACAAAGATTAGATATTAACGGGGACTTGGAGCAAAATTGTTTATGCACAATGGGTTCTATGCACAGTTAGAGTTTTAAAGCCAATGATAACCTTCCGGTGATAGCTTAATGTGAGTATTTTCAATTTCACAAGGTTGTTTTACCAGCATTAATGTTGTAATGTAATTACAATGCATTAAGTTAAATAGAGTTAAGCATTCATTTAGTTGTTCAAGCGTAAAATTAGATGAGCGATGGTATAACCACTAGAGCCGTCAGTAGCAACAGGCTAGCACATAAATTCCATTGAAAATACTGGGTAAAGTCTAGATCGGATAAGCGGACGGCCGGATGTGCGCTATGCACATCAATATAGCAACATTTTTATGACACTTTATAACAATAGGCGACACGGTGGCTCTGGTAGAGCTGTCTCCTCACAGCAAGAAGATCGCTGATTCGAGCTTCTGCTGGGTCAGTTGGCATTTCTGTGTGAAGTTTGCATGTTCTCCCCACGTTAGCGTGGGTTTCCTCCGGGTGCTCTGGTTTCTCCCACAGTCCAAACACATGCGGTACAGGTGAATTGGGTATGCTAAAAATTGTCTGTAGTGTGTGAATGAGTGTGTATGGGTTTCCCAGTGATGGATTGCAGCTGGAAGGGCATAAAACATATGCTGGATAAGTTGGTGGTTCATTCCGCTATGGCGACCCCAGATTAATAAAGGGACTAAGCTGAAAAGAAAATGAATGAATGAATGAATGTATAACAATCATTAATATTTTACAGTACTGTGACGGTTGGGTTTAGGGTTGGGGTGGGGGTAGGCTTTAAAAAATACAATTTATTGGGTAATTTAATAGATAGCATAAATAATACTCAATGCAACTACAGTTTTTATGTTACTGTGACAGTTGGGTTTAGGGTTATGGTGGGGGTAGACGTTAATAAAATACAACAAATGAGAAATTTATTAAATAATATAAATAATTCTCTTTAACTTTCGGCCGCAACTGTATCTAGCAACAACCAAAATACTGGGGTAAAACAAACTGTTATATTTTAAAGACATGGCGGGGAGAATTGGACTTTAATGCAGTGCTTCTTGTCAGATCTGAAACCCATTTCATATTGTATGAAATGAAGTGCAGGCAGTGAGGATCACTGATTTTTAAAGAAATCGGACCTTAAACATGACAATTTGAAATGGAAAGACGTCATCGGAAGCCCTTGGAATGCCTGGCTGAAAATTAAAGTCTGTGTGCATTTAGCCCATTTAGCTAAGAGGCAGATGTTGCATTAGAATTTGTGAATTTGTATAAATTGTTAAATAGGATAATCTGTAAAACATTTTAAATAATATATCATTTTTTGTTATTGGTCTTTAATTTTTAAAGTTACTTATACAAATAAAAACAACTAATTGGAGATTTACATCGTCTTTTCCCTTTTGAGAAATAGTTAGTCTTTACTTTTTACTCATGAGTACATTTTATTTTTTTACTTTTACTTGAGTAGATTTATAAACATGTAACTTTACTTTTACTTGAGTAAAAAAATTTGTAAGTAACAGTACTTTTACTTGAGAAGAAGATTTTATTACTCTCTCCACCTCTCCACTTGTGTTTACTAACCGGGACTATTGGATTGTATTTACCATGTTTACCCAAGCTCAGGTGTTGTCTACCAGCTCGTTTCATGTCCTTAATGGAGGAACTTATAAAACTACTACAAAATCTTGAAATCTCTCTGCTCTTTTTCCACAGCTACACTTCCACCTTATACACCTATGCACAACCTACACCTCTTACCCACACCTGGCTTTTCTTGAGAAATTCGACGGTTCCCCACAAAGTGTAAAGGATACTATTGACAATGTACTTAGATTATTTTTCAACAGCTACTCCATCAAAAGTGGTAAAATGTCCTGTGTGTGCTCTCTATTGACGAGAATGGCTTTGGACTGGGCTTTTGCTATCTGGAGAAATGGTTCACCCGATTTTCACAAATTCAATGAGTTTCTGAAATCCTTCCGAGAGGTGTTTGAACATCCAGAGGGAGGATCGGAAGCCAAGGAGGAGGCCCTAACAGTACGTCAACATACATGCTTCACAACTGATTATGCCTTAAACATCTGCACACGACGAAGCAGTGTCGCAGTAGGTAGTGCTGTTACCTCATAGCAAGAGGGTCGCTGGTTCGAGCCTCAACTCAGTTGGCATTTCTGTGTGGAGATTGCATGTTCTCCCTGTGTTCACGTGGGTTTCCTCAGGGTGCTCCGGTTTCCCCCACAGTCCAAAGACATGCGGTACAGGTGAATTGGGTAGGCTAAATTGTCCATAGTGTATAAGTGTTTGTGTGTGAATGTGTGTGTGGATGTTTCCCAGAGATGGGTTGCAGCTAAAAGGGCATCCGCTGTGTAAAAACTTGCTGGATAAGTTGGCAGTTCATTCTGCTGTGGCAACCCCGGAATAATAAAGGGACTAAGCTGACAAGAAAAAAAAAAAAACATCTGCACACTCGCAGTTCAAACTGGATGGCTGGATGATATGCTACAGTGTTGTTTCGGAGAGGATAAAACAGTAAGATTCAATCTAAGCTCGCATTTAGAAAGGACAGAAAATCTGTTGATCAACTCATTGAAACATTTTTCTGTCTTGAAAACCTCATGCAATCACCACGCCCACCTAGAAGTGACCAGCTACTTTTCAAATTACACTATCTCTCCTCTAACTCTGATGGGTCACACTCGTCACTCCTCAGAGGAGTGACAGTGCCACTATTGACCTTTTTCAAAAATGCGGAAGTGCGCCTATTTTCGCGATTGTCTTAGAACTTCCGATTCAGTCGCCTATGGGAGAAATGACTAGGAACAATAAACGGCAGAAAGCGGTCAAACTACTTGCTCTACAAGTAGAATAATATAATAAGAAAATATCAAATTGCAACACCAAGCAGCATAACGAGCAGTTTTTAACGTCAAAAAATGAATGGAAGAGAATGAGACTGGAAGTCTCAAGCCAAAAAGACTTAAATGGCAGCGCCCGCTCGTCGGTGGAGAATAAGGTGAATACTCAACATCTATATATATATATATATATATATATATATATATATATATATATATATATATATATATATATTAGTGCTGTCAAGCGATTAAAAAAAATTAATTAATCGCACCTTTTTAAAAAAAATTTATCGCAATTAATTGCATTTAAAATACTGAAACTTGTAATTTTGGCTATTCAAATGTAAAATTAATGTAAACGAAAGAAAAAAACTATTTAAATTCAAAATATAATTGTTTATTAAAATTTAAATTCAAAATATAATTGTTTCATAGAATTTTTGTTTAACTTGTAACACAGATTTCTTCATGTAAACAACATACCCACATTGAACTATCAAGATCCTGGCTTGACAGCCATATTTATTAAAGAAATTAAAACACAGGCATGTTAATGACATTTAAATTTCAAAACAATCAATGCCTATAAAGAAAACATTGATTTCTATGTTGGATTCTAAGTGGACTGCAAAAAATGCCAAAATACAGGCATTGCAGATATGGAAAATGGAAAATAATAATAATAAACTATTGAATACAAACTGTTGCACTCATTGTAAAGTTTTATTTCTGTGAGTTTAGAACATTAGTTATAGAGTAGAAACAATTTTGCTTAATCCTCCTTTACATTGATCCAGTTGCTAAGACTAGGAGTATCCCGCAAGTGCACAGAGACTCCCAAATGCCCGCAAATGAATGATAATTTCTCGCAAATCAGTCGTTAAATACATTGCACACCCCTCTCCCCCGCATCCCTCCAAGATCTTCAGGTAGTCTATGTCGCGCGCAACTCACCCCCACCGTCCTTCAGGTACGTCTCGCACGCACACACCCCTACTCAGATACGTCGCTCACTCCACCCCTGACACCCCTCAACGGGCCTGACACACACACATACACACACAATGCGCTGCAGACGTTTTGGCCCCAACGGCCTTCCATACTGGAGCGACTCCCTTCAGATTCAACACGCATGATCACATTCAAGACACCAATAAGATACCAGGCCACTGGTATCTTCATGGAATGTTTCATTTTTGCTCCCAAAAAAAGGCCATCCTCTTAAACAGTAAGTGCTTCTCCCCTTTTAGTCATGGCGCTACATAGACGCACCCCAGGAACTCGAAAGGGGCAACACACAACCAAACCGCTATCAATTCAACCAGGTTTCATGGACACAGAGGAAATCAACTTCCTTATCATTTCATCTCCCAAGGATCCAGGTATCCTAGGCTTACTATGGCTGCAACAGCATGACCCTATTATTTTCTGGAGAGATGGTGAAATTGTTCAATGGTGTGAACTTTACATTTAAGAGTGTTTCATACCCATATCATCAATTCAACTCAATGCATTTACTGTTCAAGAGGACAAACTCATACAGCCTAAACTCCCCCTGAATTCAAAGATTTGGCAAAAGCATTCAACAAACATGAGGCCATGAAGAAATACATTGAAGTGGAAGTGTCTAAAGGCTTCATCCCCAGCCATCCATGTAACTAGCTTCTGCTGAATTCTTCTTTGTCAGTAACCAGGATGGAGGACTCGGTCCATTGATTACAGAGCTCTTAAAAAAATTCCCAACCCAGGCTCATTCAGAAAACGTAGTCCTGTGGACGTTTCTGGAGACCAGGAAATACGTCCAGGTTGGTATTTATTTTCGCAGTTTTTGTTTTCGCGAATCCACAAGAGGCCGATGTGTGTGCTTTTTCGTATCTCAAATGTCTCTCGCGAGTGCAGTTCGTGCCTGCGATGTTCTCGCGTAAACCTACCAGAGGCCGCTGTCGAACAACCGTCTGACTATGGAGACAGATAAGACTCAAAAGTAATTCACGCAAAAGACACGATTTATACATGCGTAGCCAAATTCACGTGCATAAAACCATTTATATTCACAAAAAAAATTTCACGTGCTCAAAATATACATTTTCATAAAATACGTTTCACAAATGCAAAACAGCATTTGAAAATGTATAGGAGTGTACAAAAGTTTTAAATGTTTAAAACTTGCGAGTTCATCCTGAATGAGAATGTGCAAGTCCTCTTTCACGTACGACTCCCCCTGGATAAGTGTGTGTGTATTTTTGAGACTTTCCTGCCAGAGGCAGGGTAACTCATACCTTTCAGCCAATCAGAGGAGAGCTGTAGTCAAGGACACCCACTCTGCGCTCTATTTGCGCAGACTGTTCCTCTCCAGCATGGCGAACGGAGAAAGCAGCAGTCGCAGTCACATTTTTTTTCATTTATTTATTTATTTGACCATAGCCTCACTCTTTTTATCCATTATTTTGCCGCAGCTCCGCTCTTCTTATTTATTGTCTCGCAGCCCCATGAGTAAACTTTAGCCTGCAGGGTAATAATGAGGATTAAGTATTATTCTGGCCACACTAACCATAACAGTGTCATTGTGGTCCAGCGGTCAGCACGTTGGGTTGCCATGCTGTCGACCCGTGTTCGATCCTCACCTAAGTTAGTTTTTTTTTTTTTTCATTTTTATTGTTAAGACATACAAAACTGTAAGGTTGTTGAACATTTGAAGTTGTAAAGCAGCTGATTTCTTGAAAAAGACGTGATAGTGTCATTAGAAACTGAATTTCAAGCCTTAGACCGGCTCACCTCAGTTCACGACTGACTATATTAAAATAAAGTCATTTCCAATTCAGTTTCTAATGACACTATCACGTCCTTTTCAAGAAAACAGCTGCTTTAGAACTTCAAATCAACTGAAGATGAACAACTTTGCATCACTAAATTATTCACCAAGCTAGATCTATGCAGTGCTTATAACTTTATATGAATCAAGGAGGGGGATGAGTGGAAGACAGCATTTCTACTTGTACTTGCCACTATGACTACCAGGTGATGCCCTTCGGAGTGGTAAGTAGTCCATCTGTTTCCAAGCTTTTATCAACAAAGTCTTCCTTTACATGCTAAACTGATGGGTAATTATATACATCGACAACATCCTTGTATATTCAGTATTCTATGAAGAACATGTTTACCACATATGACCTTCAAAGACTCATAAATCAAAAATTATAAGCCAAAGCAGAGAAATATGAATTCTTCTAAATATCTGTATCATTCATGAGATGATGCCGAGGTAAACTATGTTTTGAACTGGCCTCTGACCTGCTACATTGAAGATGCTGCAACAATTCTTGAGATTTGCAAACTTCTTCCGCAGATTAATTTGAATCTTAGGCACTATAGCAGCTCCCCTCACCTCCATGACCAAAAAGCTAATAAGCCATTTCTCCTCCTGTCATCCAGACCCCAACAATCCCCAATCCACAGAATGTCCCATACTGTCTAACACAATCATCATTGCCCCGGTCTTATGAGATCCCACCAAACTGCCACCACCCCCAACAGACCTTTTCGTACAATTTATGCTCAGAGAGAAAGCACTCCAATCAGTCCACAATTCATTCTAATCTGTCACCAGTTCAGTCTTGTACAATTCTCTCACTGACCAGCTGAGGTCACCCTTACCAGATTACTAACTATCCACAAACTACATATCCTATAACCCTGTGCCTGCCATGGATTAGGACTCTAAGCTGTACTTAATACCAATTTGAATTTATTGTATTTAACAGGGACAATGCTCATTAACAAACAGTAAAACTGTCATAAGCCAGAATGAGCCACAAGGGCTAATTTTCATCTGTTGACCCCTGCCAGATTTTAAAAGGTAACTTAAAATAAAAAACACATCATCGAACATACAAAAACAGTAAAGTTACATATGACAAAGGGATAAAACATGTAATAAGAATTACTTAAAATATTAGATAAAAGAATTACACATGATTACAAACTTGATTTGCTTTTAGCCCTTTTTTTAACTTGTATTTAAAAGTTGAATGATTTGTAACACCCTTTAAATCAATAGGAAGTGTGTTCCAAAAATGTCTGATAGGAAATCACCCATAACATATTGCTCTTCCATGTTCACTGACTGCAAAGAGTTGTTTTGCTCTACAAACATTTCTAAGCATTTTTCCTGTTATGATATATATATATATATATATATAAATATATATATATATATATATATATATATATATATATATATATATATATATATATATATATACTCGTTTCTCTGTTGCTGACATTCTTTGTTCCTCGTAATTTTTAACTTTATCGACAATTGCTTGCCTGCTGCCTGCCTGTTACCATAATGAAACCTCCTGTCTGTCCTAGTCATCCAGTGCATTAACACAAGTTTACTCACCTGGACGATTGCGTTATGTTTACCATTCACTTGCATATCCCTTTGTGTTCTACTGTTTACGTTGTTATACTGTGTTTTATAATAAAAGCTGCGAAATGGATTCTCTGGTAATCTTAATTATTAATGGTGTAAAGTGAATCAGTGTGGAATTCAACATTACCCAGTTAGTTCTGTTCAATAAGAATGTGAATGTTGATTCAACAATAAAGCTACCAATACCAATTGACCAAGCCAAAAATAGCATTGTCCAGCTTGGACTAGCAGTTGAGCTGCATGGTCTGATAGGAAATTTCTAACATTCCTGGTGTTATATAGAAAAATCTGCTTAAACAG
The DNA here is from genome assembly GCF_052040795.2 of Danio rerio. Taxonomy (NCBI): domain Eukaryota; kingdom Metazoa; phylum Chordata; class Actinopteri; order Cypriniformes; family Danionidae; genus Danio; species Danio rerio. The sequence goes on from NC_141034.1 coordinate 12,512,671, forward strand.
GCAATTACAGCAATGTAGTATGTAAATTTAAGCTGGTCATCAAGAACCACTTTTGGGTTCCCAACTGTTCTGGAAGGAGTCATTGTCAGTGTATTGCACCTAGCCGTATGATTTCACATATTATACCTTTCTTCCCGATTAGCCAATCCAAGCCTGCTACCAGACTGCAACAATTCTCACCAACGCTAAATGTAGCAAAGTAAAAGTGTTCTTGTATTCCTTACGTGATTGATTGATTTGAGTGTTTATTAAATAATCTTTTATTTTTCACATTCTTTTTTCCTCCCAGGTGAATGTGTACAAAACATAACCAGCCCTCTGAAGCAGTTTACACAATCAAGTTCTCTCCTTTCAGGGGATGGCCCGGGTCCAGGATGGGCACACAGAGGAATATGACAGGTGGAGTCATCAATAATCCTTTTATGTTAATTAAAAATTTATAACCTAAAATGGCCATTATTTTTTTTCTTTCTACATCCAATGGGAAAGGTTCATTCACATAGCACTCAATCGAAAATGGCACAAAGCGTTGACACTCTCAAAAAACAAGACACACAAGCTGTCACTGGGGCAGTTTATTTTTAAAAGGTATACATTTTTACTTAAAAGGCTGGGACACACCAAGCAGACTTTAAACAACTAGTGTCAACAAAACTCAACTGTGTTGTTGTCCTGCGTTAGCACTCTTCTGGCTCCAACTGGACCAAAGAGTTACCCATGAAGACATTAATGCCTAGTTCAGACTGCGTGATTTTAACCCCGATTTTGGCTCGCCGACAGGTTTTGAGAAACCACAGACAAATGCCTGAAATCACAGGCAAATCGCTGCTCGTGCACGTGAGTGATAATCACACAGTATGAACGATCAAAGACGCGATCTGAGAGAATCGCCGATGAGTCGCCGATGCCTGTGAGATATTTGGCGTGCTAAATATCTGGAGCTGTCGGCGATTCAAATCATGCCGTGTGAATTGAGTTTTGACTGAAAATAACATCGCCGATCGCCTACAGCCAATGAGAGAGTAGCTTTCACTTGTGTGTGCGTGTGTGTATAACTGCTGCAGGTCAGCGGGAGGCTGGGGGAGAAGTTAAAAGCGCTCTTTTTCGGTTTATTTGGACCCACGAAATGGAGGAAAAACTAGTGGAGGTTTGACAGGACTCAGGAGCAACCGTGTCTGTTTGACGTTTCATACAGAAAGAAATTAGTTTATTATCAACGTTGAGGAGAAATGGCTAATTCCCTTTAAACCCAGGTGAGCAAACATGTACATGTTCTACCCCATTAAAGGCTTCTTTCTCATTATGTAGTTAATAACAAAAGATATACTACATGTTTTTGGCTGTGAGACGTAGTTTGGACGAAGTTATTCTCCCTATAGTAAAGTCATGCAATGTGAATGTTCATGTCGCCGAACCATCTTGCAGTGTAAACAAAGCAGCGACGAAACGCTAGCCCAGATAGTCATGCAGTGTGAAAACATCTGTGACACGACTAGTTTGAAAATCATGCAGTCTGAACTCGGCATAAGCAGACTAAAGCTGACTGGAACAAGTGTGTGTGTTCTACACTTGCTTGGGAGGATGTGTCTTTCCACACCCATGGATTGCAGTAGTCTGTTTTCTTGTTGGCGACAGGAAACCAGAACTTCTGACACATACGTGCAAAAACTAAACAAAGCAGTGTTTAATACCAGTAGTTTTCACTCACCAGGGAGGGATTCAATTTTGCAAATATGTCTGTAATCAGTTAATCCATATCATTTGCAAATATTTGAAAAATGTAACAAAAATACAGCCAGCCTCTTTGTGGTCCTCCTTGACTTGAATTGTTTACTTGCTACATCACTTCACTTTGTCATACTCGTGCTCTGATTCTGTTTAATGTGTCTGCTAAAGAAAGCTGTTCCTGCCCCCTTCAAGCATGTAGAATTTATTTTATATTGTGTTTGTTGTTATCTGATGTGTGAACAATGTAACAACTACCGCCAAACATTTCAAATTTCCTGTGGTTTGATGTACAAAGTAGGCCACATTTGATGAAACATGCATGCAATCTTAGGATTGAACCTGTGGCATCCTATAAAGGACACTTTATGCTTACACTCACATTAGTCTCATAGAACTTAATGTTCACTACTTTACCAAAACTGTCCTAGATATGTTTTTTGTTTCTGGTTTTAATGTTTTTAGCTACTGGTCCTCATTTGCTGATCATATATGGTCAAGTTTAGGTTTACACCCACAACAGCCAGTGCTGACTCTCCCAAAACATTTGCCAAAACTATCTCTAATATGCTTTTGGAAATTTAGGTATTATTTTTGGGGCCACTTTAGCCTCATACCAATATTAACTAGTGCTTACAGTGCCACATTTTACTTTTTAAGATAACTGGGCCATATTTTATGAAACACATGAGGTTTATTTAGGCTACATTAGGCAACAGCCACATTAGTGCTTACTATTTTAAAAGTAGTTCAGATAAATTTTTAGATATCTTGATCCAATATCTTAAATTGCTTAAGTATATCTTGTTCAGGCCATGAGTCAACCAGCAGTGGGATACCAATAACTCAAGAAGCTCACATTTGTACCTATCCGAATTTACGTACAAATGTGTACCTTTTAAAAAGATACCACCCCAATGATAGTTTGTGAACTTTATTTTTTAAGCAAGAGTATTATGTATTATGTTATATGAGATGCAGAGGAAAACTGTAATTGTCAAATTCAGGAAAATTAATGCTTAATTAGTTATGTAAATCTTGGACAGTAAAAATGGATGTTTACTTACAACCTCAATTTATACTTTGTGTTACCCACCAAATAAATATTATGTCTTATTTCTTAGCTCTGTGATGTTAGAAGATGGTCAAGATGGAATGGACAGTGATAGCCTGACTCCTGGTTTAACTCGAGAGGTTTGCATCCAACGTCATCCAAGCCACGGCTTCGGTTTTATTGCTGGCAGTGAACGGCCTGTCGTTGTGCGCTCTGTCTCTGCGGGTAAGACATGAATCTCTGTCAGACGCTTTGGGCCAGATGTTCCTATTAATTTTTGTTGTACCAGCAAATCTGCTTTCTTTTAAAAAGGCTTTTACTTCCAAATATATATATTTATTCAAACACATTTAGATACATTTACAAAAATAAATTTCTGTTAGTTAAGTGATCTTGTCTCTTAAGGACTATTTTTCTCCTGGCCAGCAGGGATAGCTCTCCTTGTGCCATCTACATCCATGTCTCTTCACTCTTCTCATTGATACCATTATCCTCAACATACTCTGAACATTGTTTATTTGTTTTTTTGGATGCACTAGACCTGTGTTTGACGCTTTATTTGCCTGTTTGTTCCCTGCAATTGTGTTCAGTCTTGAGCCAATCATCCAAGCTTGTCCTGAGGTGACTGATCCTAAGCTAAGTCTTTGTTTCTAGTGGACTTTTGACTCTGTATTAAGTTTTGCCTGTGTGAGAGGAACCTTAGCTTTCTCTGTTTATTTTGTATCACTTAAAATTTCCTTATGAAAAGACTGATATTTTTGATGTTCATTGACAGCAGTTCCCTGGCTCTTATGTTTTTCTCCATATTGGTTTACTTATCAAGAAGTAAGCTCAGTTAAGACACTCCTTTGGGACACTAGAGACTGGGGTTCACATCAAGGCTAAAACATAAATTTTTGAAAGTTCTCCACTACCTTCAAAAGTGGGACTAGAATTCACCACTAAATTCAAACAGTAAGCATGCACCAAGGAGGTGAAGGGAGTATTCAACACCTAGTAACTTGTGGAGATTGCCACTACTTGTGGAAATTGCCGACACATTGTGCATTGAGCTTGCTTAACATTACTCAAAGAAACTAGCACAGCTGAGTATGCCTTTGAGTTTGGAACCCTAGCTACTGAGAGTGGATGGGAATTAATGGGCATTAAAATCAACTTTCTTACATGACTTGTCCCTAGAACTCAAAGATGAGCTAGCATTCTAAGAGTCTTCGATTACCTTTGAGTTCCTTATTGAGGTGACCATCTGGATCAACCACTGCCTTAGAGAACAAAAGGCAGAATCCCAGAAGGAGTTCAGTTTACTTGATGCTGTGAGCTCTATTAAAATTACATTGAATTCAGCCACCATAATCAACTTACAAAACCTATGCAGTCGGGTTGAACTCAGATATCCTATCTGAGCATAACCAATGAATGAGGAAAAGATGCTGTCTTTACTGGGAAAAATCTGATCATTTTCAAAGTGACTGTCCTTAGCTGTCAGGAGAAGACTTGTCCAGGTGTTAGGGAATCTGGGCAAGAACATCAGCCTTCCCTTGCTCTACTACCTCAGGCTTCTATCCTCAGTGTTACAATCTTACGAATCACCAAGTCTGTCCTTTTGTTGACTCAGCAGCCACTCCCACGAAATCCCCAAATAACACTGCATTGAATCACCTTAAAGAACTTTTCTCATTCTTTTAGATTTACACCCCTAACCTCTTGTTCATCCTCAGTTTTCCTTGACTTGACTGTTCATAACCAACAATTGAACTACTCCAGTGGAAGTGTCAGAAAGAATTTAACTGAAATGGTTGAACTGAATGTCTAGTCTTTGACAGTGCCTTCTGTTGTTCTCACAAGCAACTTGAGGTGTTCCCACACTTCTTGGCGGTTAATCCTAAGAAAACTCCCATCTTCAAACCAAGGCTCCATCTATGAAAATCCTAGCCATTCCAAGAATGGATCCAGCCAATATTAAACCCTCACCTCAGCTTCCCCCAGTTCCCCAGAATTCACTGACCTTGTTAAGATCTTGAACCAAGTACGAATCAAGCTGCCACTACCCTGCCCCCCTGCCACATAAAATAAAACTGTGCCATTGATCTTATACCAGGTACTAGGTCATCTTCAAAGAAAATAGAAATATTATCACAGTAGTCCAGTTCTGTCAAAAATGCAGTGGCTCCCTATTAAACATAGTTTAAATATTAAATATTATTGTCCTGAATGGCTTAGCTCCACAGTATTTGAATAAGCTCCTGCTGTATTACAGCCCCTCATGTCTACTATGGTCTGTTAATTCTGGACAATCGATTTACTGTAGGCAGTAGAATATTCTCTTATTCTCATATCTGGCACCTTAACTGTGGACAGCCTTCCTAGCACAGTTCAAGAGTCAGAAACACTTTGTCAGTATAAATATAGCTAAAAACACATCTATTTGTATTAGCATACAAATAAAACACAAACATATGACTTTGAAACTGAAATCTCTTAAGCATTGTTAAGCTGCATTGATCAGACAACCAGAGCTGTAAACGTTTCACAAAATAACTGAAATTACCACAATAACTGAAAAGCAGAGAGAGTTTAGTTCAAAATCTGGAGTTTATTTATCAAAACGAATGAAATAAGGCAGCTGCCGATCCACTACCACCCGTGGGAGAACGCAGACAGGAGGAGGAAACTGGTGAACTGCCTTGGCTTCCTCAGAGCGGAGCGAGGGCTGTAGCTGGCAAACGCAGGTGAGGAGCTGGGATTCAGCGGCAAGGAGACTGCGCAGATCACAGGTAAGCAAAAGCGATAAGTTGTAAATCAAGGATATAATTTAGAATTTACTAGAGCGAGAGTAGGTACATCAGTATAGATTAACACAATTATCTGACAAAGAGTAACAAGAAGGAACAGGTTTATAAGGAGGGACCAATAGACAATGGAAACAGGTAATGATGCTTGCGCGCCAGCGCTGATTGAAATGAGAAGGAGCTGAAGTTAACAACACAAAAAATTAGATCAAACCTGACTCGTAACAGTGCCCCTCTCCCGAGGGGCGCCCCCAGAGAGAGAGACTGCCGAGAGCGTGAGAAGTCCTCAATCAGCGAGCGGTCCAAAATGTCCCTGGTCTCCACCCAACTCCTCTCCTCCGGACCGTATTCCTCCCAATCGACAAGATACTGAAAACCCCTGCCACTTGGACGTGAGGCAAGAATCTTCTTAACATTAAAAATAGGGGCATCATTGACAAGAGCAGGATGGGAGTAGGGGGAAGGTCTGGAGAGAGTGCGGATAATGGGTTTAATACAAGAAACGTAAAAAAAGGGAGAAACACGCTGCATAGAGCGGGGTAAATGGAGACGGACAGCTACAGGGTTGATGATTTTGGAGATGGAAAAGGGTCCTATGAATCTTTGAGTGAGTTTACGAGAAGGAGTCGGCAAAGGAAGGTTACGCGTAGAAAGCCAGACTTTCTGACTGTAGACATAACGGGGGGCTTTCTTACGATGTCGATTGGCACTGCGATGTGTTCGTTCGCGAGTCTGAAGAAGTGATCTGCGCACTCTTAGCCAAGTACGTCGGCATTGTCTAATGAAAGCCTGTATGGAGAGTACAGAAGCCTCAGGCTCTTGTGAGGAAAATAAGGGAGCTTAATAGCCTAATAGACAGTAAAAGGGGGAGAGACCAGTGGCTGATGTGGGCAGTGAATTGTAGACGTATTCAGCCCAACCCAACTGCTCGCACCAGGAGGCTGGTTTGTGGGCAACTAAAGTGCGGAGGAGACAGCCAAGGATCTGGTTAAAGCGTCCAGCCTGCCCGTTAGTTTGGGGATGAAAACCGGATGACAAGCTAACCGTGGCCCCTATCTGCCGATAGAATTCCTTCCAGAATTGAGATGCGAACTGAGGCCCGCGGTCTCAGAAGGTAAGCCATGGAATTTCGTGATTGAATACAATTTGGGCTGTTTCTTTAGCCGATGGCAGATTGGACAGAGGAATTAAGTGTGGATATTTGGAGAAGCGATCAACCACCGTAAGAATAACGGTATTAACGGCGGAGGGTGGTAACCCAGTGACAAAATCTAACGGATGTTAGACCATGGACGTGACGGAAGGGGGAGAGGACGCAAAAGTCCGGCTGGAGGGGAATTGTCAGATTTAGCTGGAGCGCACACTTTACAGGACATGACAAACCGGCGAATGTCGTGAGCCATGGATGGCCACCAAAAACTTTGGGAAGTGGTTGCTAGAGTGCCTTTTATACTGGAATGGGCTACGAGTTTGGATGAATGAGTCCAACGCAGGACCACTGGACGTACAGACTTGGGAATGAATAGTCTACCCTTTGGGCAGCCGCGGGGGATAACCACGAGAGTAAGAGCCCTTTAAACCTGGCGCTCTATGTTCCACATAACCACGCCTATCACTTTCCCCTTGGGAAGAACGCCTATCACTTTCCTCTTGGGAAGTCGCTCGTCTTCGATGGTACTAAATTGACGTGACAATGCGTCCGGTTTGATGTTCTTGCTACTGGGTCTATAGGAGATCGTGAAATCATATCGGTTAAAGAAAAGAGCCCATCACGCTTGTCTAGCATTAAGTCGCTTGGCCGAGCAAATGTAAGTTAAATTATGGTGGTCAGTCCAGACAACAAATGGTACAGACGATCCCACTAACTATTGCCACCATTCCCCGATGGCCAAGTGTACAGCAAGGAGGTTGCGATCTCCCACATCGCAATTGCTCTCGACGGAAAAGAGACAATGAGAGAAGAAAGCGCACGGATGGACCTGGTCATCTTCTGCCTGCTGAGAGAGAACAGCGCCCACGCCCACGCTAGTTTACGCGTTTACCTTAAGGATAAACTGGAATGACAGATCGGGATTAATGAGAATGGGAGCAGTGGAGGAGAGCTCCTAAAGGAGATCAAAAGCTGTTTGAGCTGCCGGGGTCCAAGCGAATTGGATCTTAGTGGAAGTAAGCGCGGTCAGCGGGGAGGCAACTTGACAAAAATTTCAGATGAAACAATGATAGAAATTGGCGAAACCGAGGAATCTTTGCAATGCTGTCCGTGAGTTGGGCACGGGCCAATTAATTACCGGGCGTACCTTCGAAGGATCCATGCTGATCCCCTCCGCCGAGATAACGGACCCTATGAAGGTGACTGATTTGGCATAAAATTCACACTTCTCTGCTTTAACAAAAAGACGATTCTCCAGCAGATGCTGTAAAACGCGGCGGACGTGCTGAATGTGAACGGAGAGGTTAGAAGAAAAGACTAAGATATCGTCCAAGTATTTAAACACTAGGACAGTAAGCATGTCCCGAAGCACATCGTTAATCAGAGCCTGGAATATGGACAGAGCGTTTACTAGCCCGAAGGGAAGAACCGTATACTCGAAGTGGCCGAGCGTGGTGTTAAATGCTGTCTTCCACTCGTAACCTTGTTTTATGCATACTAAGTGGTAGGCGTTACGTAAGTCCAACTTAGTGAATACCTTTGCACTCTGGAGAACATCAAAGGCTGAAGCCATAAGGGGTAAAGGGTAGCAGTTCTTGATGGTGATGCTATTTAACCCTCTATAGTCTATGCAGGGGCGTAAGGAACCATCTTTCTTCTATACGAAAAAAAACCCTGCTACAGCCGGAGAGGTAGACGGGACTATGGTTCCTGCAGCGAGCGACTCGGAAAGATAACTCTCGAGGGCTTGGCGTTCGGGAGTTGATAAACAAAAAGAGCTTACTCTGGGGAGGGGTGCTCCCTGGGACGAGATTGATACTGCAATCATACGAACGATGCAGATTGAGAGAGGCGGCCCGGGAGCGGCTAAACACTGCACGCAGATTGAGGTACTCCTCTGGAACACCGGATAAATCTCCGGGCTCCTCCTGTAACACAGAAACAGAAGACACAGCAGGTACAGCCGATATGAGGCATTTGACATGGCAAGGTATACTCCATAATAATACAGTCCCCTTTGACCCGTCTATGAGAGGATTATGTTGGCTGAGCCAGGGATGACCCAAAACTAATGGTGTGAATAGAGAAATAAATAACTTAAACGTAAATGTCTCCTTGTGATTACCAGATACAGTGAGACTCACAGGATGTGTGACGAAGTTGACTCTGGTAAGGGGTTGTCCATCAAGAGAATACATGGTGAGAGGAGGGTCGAGTGTCTGAAAATGTATCTTATTGTCTTTGGCCCATCTCTCATCCATAAAGTTCCCCTCTGCACCAGAATCGACGAGCGCAGTGCAGGAAATGGACGAATCACTGTTTTGTAAGGTGACATTCAGCAACGTACAGGACATGAGTGATGGAGAAGGAGAGGTTGCACTCATCAGTACACTTCCAACAGCTGATGAGCCAGACAGCTTTAAAGGACATCTCAGGGCGAAGTATCCTTCACCCCCGCAGTACATGCAGAGTCTCGCCAGGGCTGTCGCTCCGCTTGGGAGAGGTGCATGGCAATCCGTTGCCTGAACTCGTTGTCTGGACGAGGAGAAGTAAACACAGGTGAGGAAACGGAGAGATGTTTGCGGCGGTTGAGGTGTTTATTCACTCGATGTGCCAGTTCAACCAGTGGATCTAACCTAGTGGGAAGATCGTGAGCCAGCACTTCGTCCTTAACCTCAGTGCAGGGACCTTCCATAAAACAGGCCGCGACAGGCTCGTTCTAATCGCTCGTGGCTGCCAGAGTGCGGAACTCGACTGCATAGTCCGCTGCTGATCTTCGTCCCTGGCAAAGAGTGGAGAGGAGACGCGAGGCTTCACGACCGTGGGCTGATCGATTGAACAACTTTATCATCTTCTGCTTAAAACTGGGGAAATGATTACAACAATCAGAATTGGCCTCCCATAAAGCCGCTCCTCAGTCTCTGGCTCGCCCGATCAGCAGGGAAATAACGAATGCCACTCTGGCGCGATCATTAGAGTAGGTGTTGGGTTGGAGAGAAAAGACCACCTGGCACTGAGTCAGAAAGGCATGGCACTCGATGGACTGAGCTGAGTATCGCGGGGGATTATTGATTCCTGGCTCTGGCGGATGATGGGAGACGGTTGGTACCGGAACGAAGGCCCCACAGCTGGGCGGCAAACACAGTGACCTAAGGAGATAAGCCGTCAACGGCCTGCCTTATAGCTACCAGCTCCTGCTCATGTTTACCCAGTAAGATGCTGTGCAGCCTAGTAGCTGAGCATACGGGAAATTCCGTTGTCTGTTCCATGTTGGAAGGTTATGGTCGGATTATTCTGTCAGGCTCGGACAGAAAAGCAGAGAGAGTTCAGTTCAAAATCAGGAGTTTATTTATCAAAACAGATTAAATAAGGCAGCTGCCGATCCACCACCATACGTGGGAGAACGCAGACTGGAGAAGGAAACTGGTGAACTGCCTCGGCTCGGCAAGGAGACTGCACAGATCACTGGTAAGAAAAAGCGATAAGTTGTAAATCAAGGAAAACGGACAGACTTGACTAGACTGGGTATGACTTAGAATTTTCTAGAGAGCGAGAGTGGTACATCAGTATAGATTAACACAATAATCTGACAAAGAGTAACAAGAAGGAACAGGTATATAAGGAGGGACCAATAGACTCAAATGGAAACAGGTGAGTAATGCTCGCGCGCCAGCGCTGATTGAAAGGAGAAACAGCTGAAGTTAACAATACAAAAGGTTAGATCAAACCTGACTCGTAACAGATAGGTTCATTTCTTGAAACTCAAGGTTGTTGTAGTCAAAAGACTGATTGCTGGAGGGACCCCGGTAACAGGCAAAAACAATCACCTGATGACCTTGTCAGAGAACCAACAGTTTTAACCCAAAGATTACTGATGTGTCAAAGCCAGGGTCAAAGATTTAATCAAAGAAGGTCTACTGAAGATACTTTTGCAGTTTCATCAACAGAAGCCTGCTTTAACACTTGCACAGAGTTCGTAGGCCGCATCATACATCTAGGTTTTTTAACCTTATAGACTTAGAAATTTCCACATAATGCCGAGTTCAGACTGCATGATTTTCAAACTAGTCTTGTCACAGATGTTTTCACACTGCTTGACTATCTGGGCTAGCGTTTCGTCGTTGCTTTGTTTACACTGCAAGATGGTTCGGCGACATGGAGATTCACATTGCATGACTTTACTATAACAGAATCGCCGACAACTTCGTCCAAACTACGCCTCACAGCCAAAAACATGTATATCTTTTGTTATTAACTACATAATGAGAAAGAAGCCTTTAATGGGGTAGAACATGTACATGTTTGCTCACCTGGGTTTAAAGGGAATTAGCCATTTCTCCTCAACGTTGATAATAAACTAATTTCTTTCTGTATGAAACGTCAAACAGACACGGTTGCTCCTGAGTCCTGTCAAACCTCCACTAGTTTTCCCTCCATTTCGTGGGTCCAAATAAACTGAAAAAGATCGCTTTTAACTTCTCCCCCAGCCTCCCGCTGGCCTGCAGCAGGTACACACACACACACACACACACACACACACACGCACACACAAGTGAAAGCTGCTCTCTCATTGGCTGTAGGCGATCGCTGATGTCATTTTCCGTCAAAACTCAATTCACACGGCATGATTTGAATCGCCGACAGCTCCAGATATTCAGCACGCCAAATATCTCACAGGCATCGGCGACTCAGATCGCGTCTTTGATCGTTCATACTGTGTGATTGTCACTCACGTGCACGAGCAGCGATTTGCCTGTGATTTCAGGCATTTGCGATCTGCGATTTCTCAAAACCTGTCGGCGAGCCAAAATCGGGGCTAAAATCACGCAGTCTAAACTAGGCATAACTGTGTACAATTCTGAAAAATATCTCCAATGATCACTTAGGCATTAAGCATACAAAGGTCTGACATTACAGGAAGAAGACTACTGGATGATCAGAAGTGAAATTCAGCTCGTTTTCATTTCTCCAATGAAGAGAAAGAATACTTCATGGCTGTTCTGCTCTCTAGCAGGCATCTTATCAGGATAGTAAAATAAACATAGCAGACTAATACAGAGACATCTTCTTTTATAGCAGCCTCATTTAAAAAAGTATTTATTCTTTCACATAGTAAAAATCACATATAGTGATAGCTGTCTCAAGTAGCATCAAACATCCAGTTCCACATGAGAGGTCTCAGTGACCTCTTGAATGGGCCTGAAGATCCTAAGGAAACAAATAACTTGGCATACAGAATAACAATGATACACATATCATAAAAGTTTTACTCTAAAGAGGGATGACACTAAGGTCATCATATATTCAACTTTATTAATAATCATAAAGACATAAGAAAGGATATGTGTTAGTCCTTTCTGGAACAGACATCCATCAGATAACCCATTCCATCAATCTAATTGGACTTCAAGACGGATACTCATCATTCTAAAGTTCCCTGACATCCAGACTGCAACTCTGCTCACTAAGCCTAGCCAAAGAAGAACTGTTTACCTCAGTTGAGCCTGATGCTTTGGCACAACATTTGACTACAGATTGTTTTCAAAAACTACCATTTTCTACAAATACTATTATTTACTACTAGTTTCACAAAATTAGACATTCGGAATGCATACCATGTGTTCATAATGTTGGTGGGTAACTATTGCAAGACCACATTTAATACCCATTGTGAGTATTAGATAATGCCTCTAGGCCTGGTTACATCAATGTTTTTCAACTAATATTAGTGATATTCTCAGGGAGATGCTTATTTAATTTGTGTTTTGTTTACCTGGATGACATTTGCATTTTAAGAATATATACTACATTTCATGCAAGTCCTGACTTGCTTGCTGTAGAACAAATTAATTCTGAAACTGGAGAAGAATGAGTTCTATGTCACTTTAATCACCTTTCTGGCATCTGGGGGCCCAAAGCAAGAAGTATAGAACCCATCCTTAAGAAATAATACATCCACTACCCACCCCGACGTGTCCCTGGTCCCACATCACTTTGGATTTTATCTCAAGACTGCCTGTTTCTCAGAAAAACAAGGTAATCTTAGTAATAGTGGATAGATTTTTAAAGACTTATCACTTCTTAGCCCCTAGGCTGGCTCATTTGGTTCCTCTATAAGCATCTCCTCTGGCTTTTATCTCCAGTTGAATGGTCAGACCAAGAGAGTAAATAAGCAGATTGAGAAGACAATGCCTGGTTAAAGGTGCCTGGTCGTTGAAAACCAATCTACATTGAGGTCCTGACTAATCTGGGCTAGGCTTGCTAACAACACTATTTTCCATTCTTCTTTAGGCATGTCTCCATTTTAATATTTGTATGGCTTCCTTCTTCTTTTGGCTCCAGGACAGGTGTCAAATATTGATGTCTCAGTAGCCACATAGCTCGTTTAGCCAAAAATTCTGTTCCTGTACAATGCGCACAGGGTAGTAGCATTGCAGCTTGTTCTTCACATATTATCAAAAGCTTTATTAGTAGTATTATTAGCCTGTTTAATCTTTAAGCCCATCTTTAAGTCATTTTCTCTGTCTTAAAATTTACATCTCTACCACAATCATTTTATTATCTCAGCTCATGTTCGCTACTCTTGTGTAAAGAGCCTACTGTTGAAAGGTCTATTTTTAGCCCATTTTGGATTGTTTTCTCAAGCACCACATCTCCAACAAACTTAATGCCAAACAGCCTTTTAGTTTATTCCTAGTATTCGCTTTGCAGTTTGTTTGTTTGTTGACTTATGCCTGTACTCCTCTACAGTATGTGTATCGTAGTTTACTTACTTGCACTTGTCACATTGCCCCTCACATGTGCCCTATCATATTGTAAATCATTTTGTACCAGCAGAGCTGCCTTCATGGACAGAAAACTTAAAGATACTGAATTGTGTGGCTCAAACAAACCTCTCCGTAAGTCTCTGGGGCTTAGAGAGATCCCAAGAGGGCATGAGAGGAGGTGGGGGTGAAATTAACCATCTTGTGCTACGTGCCTCTGAGGAACCAGCTGATGGATGAGGTTATGTTTTCCCAGTGCACTACCATCCGCTACCCCATACAAAGCGTAGATGGCAGCACGCCAAACCTTCAGTGTGGAGGGTGACAGCCTACACTCCAGCTGTCCTGAAAAAAGGAAATACAACACTAATCTGACTTATCTGCGCTCCACACAACAAACAGACTCCACTACAGGACGTAGGCATGGCTCATACAGGGTCCTATAGCCTTAGTGTTGGTGTTAACCACCAAACTGGTAGGTCACCTCTGTCCTCTGCGCTCTGTCTAGAAACCATCCATAGAGGTTGTAGGACCTTGCACCGGGGCCGGAGGGTGCCCCATCCCAAAGAGAAGAAGTGCTTGCTCTGGGGAATTTGTCAGGGAGGGCCGTCGCGAGGAGTCCATAACAGCTGGAGCATGCCATGCTGGCACAGTAGAGCTTGTCGGGCATATGAACGACACACATCAATTTAGCCGAATTACTCCGGAGGAGCACATTGCGAGCCGTCAGCCGTGCTGACCATCCTAACCAACATGTGTTTGTGCTCCTGCACCGGTAGGGACCAGTGGAGTACAAGAAACACTGCCAACAGCTCCAGGCAACTGAAATGCCAATGCCACCAAAGTCCGGTTTACGAACCTGCAGCTGCATGCTTGATATACACAGCCCCCAGCTCATACTGGAAGCATCTGTCGGAATAGCTGCATTTCCACTATCGTGCCTAAAATGAGCAAACCAGGGCGAGCCAAGGCCAGTCACGTTTTCACTGTCACTTCCGGGGCCTAATTGTGCCAGAGCGGGGCTTTCTCGGGTCCAGCGGCCAGCCTTTTTCGGTCCGCCGAATACCTTGGGCCAGACAGGGCCAGCTGGAGTTTGGGGTCAAAGTGAAAGGAGAGGCAGGCACTAGTTTTTTGAACGCACACGAGTACATGTGCCAAACAAATAAATAAATAAGGTAAAGAAAACATCTAGCTTTATAGGCTAGGGTCTTTTTGTGCATGATCACCCTTATGTTTCCCTTTTAAATTTAAGACTGTTGCATTAAATAATAAAGTTTTATAAGTGATAAAATAATAATAATAATTTAACAAGTGACATTCTTTGCTGCGTCCTCCCTGATGCGTAGTAATCTTTACACCATATTAAAGACACAGCAGACAATAAAGGTTTTCGAGAGTTTTTGTAAAGTTTAAATGGTGTGTTTGTGCAAGTTTGGATGCCTGTATGTGTGTAAGACCGAGCAAAAGAGCGATTCCTTCACAGGTTATCCCTTTACAGCTCTGTTGATGCCGCTAGCGGCTTCTTTCTTTTTTTTTTTTTTTTTTTTTTTGCAGATAATACACAATATGAATACTACAGAAAGACATAAAACTTAACAAATTATGTGTTCACTTTTGTAGACTCAAAATAATTGTGTCATATCTTGATAAAATAGCCTAAGCTATATTGAAATAATTTAAAGAATTACAAATATTGGATATAATAAAATCACATAAAATTAATAAACCAATATAAAACAAACAAAAGCTTGTTATAACAATTTAGATATATACAATACATAAATCAAACAGTTTTAAAGCCATAATAAACTTTCATTTTACAAAGTCCTATCTGAAAAAAAAAGGATTTTAGATATTTTCTAAAAACAATAAAACCAGAAAAGGTTTGAAATATTATGTATAAAGTATTTGGATTCGATTATATTAATCAAATTGTGCAAACAGAGCAATTTTTGGGTGAGTAAAAGCAGAAACTAAGCAACTTTTTTTTTGCCACTCCTGTGCAGCACCGCCTTAAAAACGCAGTGGGGAAAACTGCAAATACAAAATGTGTTCTATGTCCTCAAAGAAAGTATTTATGTTTTTATATGACGTGATAAAATAAAAAAAATTAATTTTAAAAACATGAAGAGCTTTATTAGTAAAAAGCTGCTGAGCGCAACGAAATATAGGCCATATTTTACTTGCTCTTATGTGCTGAAACACTTAACACTTTCCTTTACTTAGGATTACAGAATAATGTGTGACATATAGCCTATAGGGAAAGAATAATATGTTTCAGGTCTATCCGGAGCATGAAAATGTAATAAAATACATGTGTGTACCGCAAACTTTGTTGTGACATTTGTGTATTCTGACTCATCTTGAATAAACTCTACACAGTCAAATAGCCATTGGGAAACTTTCTGGTTCAGTCTTCAGAGCACAGAATTTTACAAACACATCCTGGAGACACCAAGTAATAAAATACATTATTTTTCAACTCTGATAAAAGCTGGTGTATTATGAGGGTTATGGCCCAGAAGAGCAAGTTAGGTCCCATCTTGGGAAATCTTGAACCCCGTCCTCATCTCTGAGTTTCACTATGCCAAAGGAAACTACCAGGGGAATATCAAGAGCTGTTAGTAGAGGAGGCCAATAGGGGCCACTTTCTTCATGCCCTCCATTTATACCTCACCACTTCTCTGGGTCGCACCACTACTCCAACCACACTCTGTATAGGTTTATTTGCCCTTGATTCCCTACACCTGTGTTTGACCCTTTATTTGCCTGTTTGTTCCCTACTAATGTGTTCAATCTTGATCCAGTCCAGTTGCTTGGTCTTGGGCTCAGTCTTTCTTTGTGTTCAACTTTTGTCTCTTGTGTCTTTTGTGTTGTCTGTTTTATATAAGACTCAGCTCTCCCTGTATGTTTTAGGAGTTAGTTCAGTGAGTTAAGACACTCACTTTGGGCATTAGAGGCCTGCTGCACAAAACAAGTTGAACAAACTCTGAGTTGCCTGGTTTAGATCAGGTTAAGTTGTTTCATAACTAAAGGTTTTAACCCAAAGTTTGTGATCAACCCTGGACAGAATGCAGTTGAAAGTTTGGCACATGCTGCAAACAGCCCATCACACAAAACATGAGAGGGTCAGTTTTCAATATTTTTTAGAATAACAATTTCTTGCAAGAGAGTCAGTAGCAAATATTTTTATTACAATGCAAATCAATAGATTATTATAAGAAACAAGCATGACTAAAATAATTTAATGAACTATACAAACATTTAAGGAAAAATGTAAAAAGAAAATCCTATTAAGCACATAAGTTTATGACATGTTTCCAATACAGACGGACCATCAAGTGGCAAGCTTTATCCCGGAGATCAGATCCTAGCCATCAACCAGGAACTTGTGAGCGACGTTCCCCGGGAGAAAGTCATAGACCTTGTAAGGTAACACCCTTTACTTTCACCAGAAGGAAGGGCCTCTTCTGGAAGCATGACTGTGCATTATGTTTTCTGTGCTTTGTGTCTCCATCAGATAAGAGAAATAACCCCAGATAAGACTCATTTTATATGCTGCTGCTTGCTTGCTAAACTTTATTTTTCTGCAGGTGTTGCAGGGACTCGATTGTTCTCACTGTGCTGCAACCACAACAGGTAGCTCACAAAATGAGATCTTCTACGGTCTTAATTATATTAAATGAGTATTTCTCAGTGCCATAATCAAACTATTATTCAGTTTTATTTCTGTACATTTTTGCTGGAATTTATGTTGAACATCAGGTGCTGCTTTAAAAACATGATTTGCTTTTTTGCATCTGTTCCAGAATGTATTATTATACAAATAATTTCATAGTTAATATATGGAAACTAAAGCTCAGTTGTAAAATGTCTATTTTAAGCACTGAGCTCAAATGGGACAAAGGACCAAGCTACTGAATAAACCATGTCATCATATGGCATGCACTGTAACAGAACTCTAAACTTTAAGATAACAATTAAAAACCTTTTAAAAGGGCCCAGTCTATTTACAATGCTTATCTGGGTCAAAGCACTGCATGTTTTTGAATAGAATGTTCAAAATGTATTCACCAATTTCAAACATACACTGCTAAATGTCTTTTAATCCCTATTTTGTTATTGTTTTCCAGTAAAAATGTATAACTTTCTAAAAATAAGACACACTTTTTATGAGATTTAAAATTGCTAAACGTGAATATTCAAAGTCTATCTAGAATTAAGTGTCATAACCCCATTTTTAATTAGTTTGTTGTTTTATTAGCATACAAATGGCAAAATAATATAATATTTTATCTTACAAAATTATGTTTGTTATTATTTGTATAAATTCTACATCATTATATTTTTCAAAATGTTATTCTAAAATGAACTATTCTTAACCTGTGTTTTCATGTCTATTCTTTTTTCCTTCCCACTCTCCCTTTGTCTTTTCTTAGTCACCTAAGTCTGCCTTCATAAGTGCAGCCAAGAAAGCTCGTCTGCGAACCAATCCCCCCAAAGTGCGCTTTTCTGAGCAAGTGTCCATCAGCGACCCAGACTCAGTATGTGCTGCTGCCTCTTGCTCACATCACACCCCAGTCATATCTGTGCTAACATAGCTTTTGTGCCGAACGAGACCAGCACCACACCGACTGACACCCTTTGCGAAAAAGTGCACTTTAGCACACTTTTATAAGGGTCACTTATTGTGCAATTGATATATTATAAACTAATTCACATAATTGTAAGCTAAGTGCAATATTTTGCCACTTAAGTGCAACTGATTTGTAATTATTTTTAAAAAATTATCAGATTGCAAAATTATATTGAAACCGATTAGTTCAACTTTTCATTGTTTTTAAAACCACTTAAGTGGAACTTAAATCTATTTTTATATGTACTTTCACAATCTTATCTTGTGTTTTTTAAGGGTCCCATAATGCTTTTTCTCTTTTAGAACGTTTTAGTGTGGAGTGTAGTGTATGTATGTTTGGACATAAAAAAGATCTAAAACAAATCTCAAAATCCCCTCCAAAGGGAGATACTTAGTTTTGAGGGGAAGGGGGTGGTATTTTAGAACCAAAATGAATGGCTCAATGGACTGCATGCATTGTCGTCCGGCCCAAATCCTGGTTATAGAAATTCAAATAACAATAACATCACCATTGTAATATGCCTTGCAATGTATGTGCATGTAAAGGTGAGAATGCTCTTGACCAATATTCTCAGCTCAAATTAATGATATTGTGAGATGTTTGATATTCTGATTGTTAAATATGGGTAAGATTTTAATAATGATCATATTAGTTGATATTTGATGACTGATGGGCTGCACTGCAGTGGAGATTAGAGCTGCTGGATTTAAAGCACACAGACACACACACACTTATCAACTACTCACAAAACACATGAAAGTACATGTGTCTGTTTAACTGGGAGAGGAATAAAGTAAACTGTCTAGCTCCCTAAACAATGTGTCATCAGATTATGTCTAAAATGATTATCATTGCCATGGTTATATGCACCAGCGACTATTTGACAAACCATACATGTTTTGTTATGCTTGAACATGTGTAGTCGAATGACTGCTAAAATACAAAGATCCTTGAATACATTGATAAAAGACACCTCCCAGAAGCTCCTGTAAAATAGGTCCACTGGAGTTTATAGACAGAGTGTATGGAAAGTATAACCTAAGTCCCTATTCTATAGTCTTTGGTATGATGTAACTTTTGCAATAGAGCATGGATACCAGCAGAGCAGAGTGTTTCACAGGGGATTCTGGGACGACAAATGCAGTTCTTTTTCTCTCTCTTATATTCAGCTGGCAGTCTATCTGCAACTTACTGTTGCTTGGTGATGAAGCACAGCTGTACTAAAACGCCATCTGAGCAATTTACCAATCACAACACATATAGTTTTTTTTTGGAATACGGGCCTTCATCTAAACCAGAACAAGCCAAAGTATATGTGCTGGGGATCTAGAGAGAAAGGTATTGTAATGATATTACAGTATTGCAATTTTCAAATGAGTGAGAGATGTGAAAAAAGTGATTAGATCCAAATGCAGTATTTATTAAGAACAGTCAGATCAGGGGCCAAAAGCCAGCAATCACAACAACAGAAATAATCTATGTAATGTAATGTAATGTGTATTTGTGTATCAAAATTATTGTGTATGTCCATACACCCAAAGCGCTTCACAATCATGAGGGGGGTCTCTCCACACCACCACCAGTGTGTGGAATCCACTTGGATGATGCGACGGCAGCCAAAGGACAATGGCACCAGTGCAGTTACCACACACCAGCTATAAGTGTAGTGGAGAGACAATGATAAAGCCAGTTCGGTGGATGGGGATGATTGGGAGGCCATGATGGTTAAGGGCAGAGAGGTAATTTGGCCATGGCACCGGGGTTAAACCCCTACTCTTTATGAGAATTGCCACAGAGAATCAGGACCTCGGTTTAACATCTCATCCGAAAGACAGCTAAGAGCGTAAATCCTTGTAAAAGGTAAATGGTCAAGACAGGTGGCAAATGATAAAAAAATAATAAACAATTCAAAGGTCAAAACAAGGAAATACTTTGTGATGAATGCAACCACTAGACAATACTCAACAAATGTTGAGAGTGAGAGTGGTCTGTTTATAGTCCAGGTAATCAGAGGGTGAACTGAAATTGCTCTTTGGATGCAAGGCATGATAGGATTTGTAATCCAGGTGTATGAAGGAGGGAAGGAGGGCCAGGCCCATGCAGCAGAAGTGGACCTGGAGCATGGAGCAGAAGAGGCCATGAAGTGTGGCACTGAGGCAAATCTTGGGGTTCTGGGTCAAGAGGCTTTGGATCCGGAGACACGGGCAGGTCAGACTACTTCGGTGGGTGAGGAGATTCTGGCTTAAGAAGCTTTGGATCAGGAGACACCATCAAATCAGAAAACCCGGTTGGGTCTGGAAGCTCTGGGTCAGGAAGCACCAGCAGGTCAGGAGGCACTGGCAATTCAGACAATTGCAGTGGGTCAAGAGGCTCTGGGTCAGGAAGCATAGGCAGATCAGGGGACCCAGGATCAGGAGATATTGGTGGATCAGGAAGCTCTGGCAAGTCTAATGGCACTGTTAGCTGCATTGACGGCTTTTGTAGCTGTAGCTTGGCAGGCAGCGGTGACCATTCAGAAGGTAATGTCCAAACATATCCTGATATAAGTTCAAATTGTTGTTGCAGATAAAATATAACATGGAAAGTGCAGTTTAAATATGTTCCAGTTGGCTAAATATTGATTAACAATCATTCAAACAACCAAAAACTTTTTACCCAAGTTTGGAGGTCTAATCAAATTCATGTCCAACGTGCAACGTATTGTGGGCAACATTAGTTGTTAGAGTATGGACACTTTTACACTTCCAGTTTTCACCAAAAATAGTGGTAAACCATCCGGGAACCTTTGGCATACACTTTTCAGCATACTATGGCTTAGGACAAACTATTTCTATGTTAAAATACAATTTAGGCTGGATAGTACATGAATTGGGATGCAGCAATGGCCATGTTGTGAGCTGGAAGACACAACATCCATCTTGTGAGCTGGTAGACTGGCGCTGAATGTCTTGGGGACTAGAGTGAGAGTAGTGTATATAAAGTCCATGTAATCAGTGATAATGTCCTAAAGTTTTGTTGAATTCATATTCATTTGTTGAATTCATAAATTATATTAAGTCCAGCTCATACTGTGCAATTTAAAAAATAATAATATTATTATATTATTGTGGCGTGTCAGACTGCAAAAACATGATTCCCATGTCAGACTGTAAGATCTCAGATGTCAGACAGATGCCAGACAGAATGACAATCAAGATGTGCCAAATATAGACATAAAAGAAAACTCATTCAAAGTTTGATTTCATCCAGGGGCAATTTTAGGAATTTAACTTTCGGGTTGTTTGGCTCCTTATGGGGTAAAACAATTATATATATGATAATTGTGTCTTAACTTTAAGATTCAGCAAGCTTCAAAACTGAAATTTATTTTAATGAAAGTGTGCCCACTGTGCCCATCCATAACAGCAGCAGACAACAATTGTTTTGTGTGTGTAGAGAAGGCACTCGCAGACACAGACTGACTTATCAGCTCACAAGATGAGACAATATCTTGAATTTCCAAACCATGAGCTTTGTTCCGTAAGGGACTGGGATGAACACATGTATCATTACATCCCTAATATATATTTCACTCTTTGTTATATTGCAGCTATTTGCTAAAATCATTTATTTACGTTCATTTTTTTCCTCATTTATGTGCACACAGCACCTTATATTGACAGAAAAACACAGAATTGTTGGCATTGTTGCTCCTTCAAGTCCGAGGTCCTGAGCACTTCGTTGAAGGTTTTCATCCAGAGTATCCCTGTACTTTGCTGCATTCATCTTTCCTTTGATTACAACCAGTCGTCCTGTCCCTGCAGCTTAAAAACATCTCCACAGCATGATGCTGCAACAACCATGCTTCACTGTTGGGACTGTATTGGACAAGTGATGAGCAGTGCCTGGTTTTGTCCAAACATGTGGCTCAGCAGTAAGCCCAAAAAGTACTATCTTAGTCTCATCAGATCAGAGAATCTGATTTCTCTCCATCTTCAAGTCCTTCAGGTGTTTTAGCAAACGCCATGCAGGCATTCATGTGTCAAGCCACTCTGCCATACAGTCCCAACTGGTGGAGGGATGCAGTGATGGTTAACTTTCTACAACTTTTGTGATTTTTGGGTTCTTATTTACTTCCCTCATCAAGGCTCTTCTCGCCCAATAGCTCAGTTTGGCCAGAACGCCAGCTCTAGAAAGGGTTCTGGTCATCCCAAACATCTTCCATTTAGGGATTATGGAGGCAACTGTTGTCTTAGGAAACTTAAGTGCTGCAGAATTGTTTTGTAACCTTGGCCAGATCTGTACATTGCCACAATTCTGTCTTTAAGCTCTTAAAACAGTTAATTTGATCTTAGGATTCTCATTTGGTCTGCCATGCATTGTGAGTTGTAAGCTCATATTAAGACTGGTGTGTGGCTTTCCTAATCAAGTCAAATCAGTATAATCAAGGCTGTACTCAAATGAAGATGTAGAACCATCTCAAGGATGATCGGAAGAAATGTACAGCACCTGAGTTCAATATATGTGTCACAGCAAAGGTTCTGAATAGTTAGAACCATTTAATATTTCAGATTTTATTTTTTTGAAATCTGCAAAAATGTCAACATTTCTGTGTTTTTTCTATCAATATGAGATGCTATGTGTACATTAATGAGGGAACATTTTACTTAAATGATTTTAGCAAATGGCAGCATATAAACAGTCTATATAACAAAGACTGAACATTTTTAGTGGGTCTGAAAACTATTAAATTATGGCTGGATATGCACAGTGTGAGCATTATTTCAAATAAACTAATTGAGGTGGTGCTTCTTACAGTGCAAGGTCTCTGTCACTATGCTGGGACAATAGAACCCACACACAACATAGATAAAATACCCCAGTTGGTCTCACACCACTTCCAACAACTATCTAGGTTTCCCAGGTAAATCCAGGTAGGAACTAAGTTAAATCCTTCTCAGCTTCAATGGGCTTCCCCTCTTGGGCTACAGGGTGAAATGACTGTGGTAGTGCAATTAATTAATGCAACAGGAGTAATTTATGAAAAAGTACATTTTTGACCCAGTATGAATTTGAAATTATGTACTTCTATGTATTTTTTTAACTTATAATGTATACAAAATGTGGCTCTGGTGTACTTTTTGAAAACTGTGAAAATCAATGATTATTAATAAATTGTTTGTTAATTTCAAATGAATGTATTGCAAACACACATTAAACAATGTTTACACATTTACATTTAGTCATGCAGCACATGCTTTTGTCCAAAGTATATTGCAATAGAGGAGGCATTTAGTGATCCAACAAGAAGAGGTGATACACACAAAAAGTGCTAATTATACAGTTATAAAAACTTGTTTGTGATCAGAAATGTTTTTTTTTTTTTTTGAGTAAGAGAGAGAGAGAGAGGGAGAGAGAGAGTTTCTACAGGTGATTTGTCAAGCCTACTCACTTGTGTGAGGCACATTCAGAATTGATAGTATTTTGGGGTTGGTGACTGGTGAGGTGGGGAAGAGAAGAGGGGTCTTGGTTTTATTCACAGGAATTCAGGTGCTCTCTGAAAAGATAGCTTTTTAGTTGTCATGAAGGAATCGGCGACCTGCGTAGGAATGGAAAGAATATTCCACCAGCTCGGAATATTGAATGAAAATGGTATGGAAAGTGACTTATAGCCTTTCTGCAATGGTACCACAAGGCAGTGCTCACATCTCGACTGGAGG
This sequence comes from Danio rerio, assembly GCF_052040795.2. Classification (NCBI taxonomy): domain Eukaryota; kingdom Metazoa; phylum Chordata; class Actinopteri; order Cypriniformes; family Danionidae; genus Danio; species Danio rerio. The sequence goes on from NC_141034.1 coordinate 12,536,489, forward strand.
CTTCTAGAGGGAATGAAGACCTTCAGGAGCAGGTGTAGGTAAGAGGGTGCTATGCCAGTGGCTGTTCTGTAAGCAGGCATCAATGATTTTAATTCGACATAAGCCTCGACCGTAACCAATGCAGAGAGATTTTAAAAAAGGTATTACAGTACATGGGCTCTCTTGGGCTCATGGAAGACCAGACAAGCTGCAGCATTCTGGATCATCTATAAAGGGTTAAGGGTGCAAGATGTGACTCCAAACTTGAAAAGACAAGAGATGGACTAGAAGTTGTGCAGAATGATCGGTTAAGAAGGATCTGCTTTTTCTGATGTTGAAGACTGCAACCTGCATGATTGAGCTGTGTTAGCAATGTGCTCTTTGAAGGACAGCTAATCATCCAGGATCACCCCAAGAACCAAACTACATGGGGTAATCATGGGTGATCCTAGTTGGATTGAGAAATAATGTTGAATGTGTGAAGTTGCAGGGAAGATGAGATGTTCAGTTTTTGGCAGATTAAGCAGAATTAAATGAAACATTTTCCCAGGCCTGCTTAAAAGTAGTTGTGCTAGTGCTGTGTTAAAGATCTGTGTTAAGGTTGGCATAGTGGCCAGGGAAATGTCAGGGTGTGTGAGGGGATTAGAGCCACAGGACAGGTTGTGGGATTGACAGAGAGGAGAATTTGAATATATCTTCTTCTGTAAGTAGCAAGGAGAAAGATAATACATTTTCTTCAGAGGGTGTTGTTTGATTGAAAATTAAGATGGACATTAAGTTGGGAAACAGACTGCTTATTTTTGTGCTTTATTGTGTACAAAATTAGGCCAAATCATAAGGAGGTAGTGGAATAGGAAAGAACAGCATAATAAACGTCTAGAGTTATTTGCAAGTATCTGAAATGTTCATTTTTATCAGGGAGTTAATTTTGTTGCATGGAGTTGAGAAGCAAATAATGCCAGCTGGGCTTGATACCTGTTAAGGTCAGCAGGGACTTTTAATTTGCACTATGTCCTCTCTGTTGAACTGAGTGCTGTTTGATGCTTTCCGGGTGTTGAAGGTTTGTCCATGTGAATGTTGAAGTTGCCCAATACTACAAGCATGCTGTCATCCTTGGGGAATGAGGATAGCAGCCCATCCAATTCTTCAGTTAATGCCCCCAACTGACCAGAAGGATGGTAAATGACCAGAATGTCAAATTTAGCTGGAGAAGTAATTGAGACTGCATGGTCTTCAAAAGTGCAAGCATTGGTATTATCAGCATAATTTAAGTATTTCCAATTGTTAGAAAGGAGAAAACCAGTCCCTCCTACCCTCCTGATTGGACTGGGAAGTGTGGGTGATTGTAAAATTGTTAGAGAGGGCAGCTGGAGTGACTGTGTCCTGGGGACAAATCCAGGTCTCAGTCAAGGCAAGTATCTGAAGATAATATCTGTTGCAAATGCTGGAATGAAGTCTGCTTTGTTGACAGCTGACTGACAATTTCCCAGACCAATGGACACAGATAAGGGTGTATGTGATGTGTAGTTCTTGGTGTTGCATCGCTGTCTGTTTGTGTTGTATGTGTGTGGGTGTGTTCTGACAGGAATGAACTGAAAGCACATTGTAAAAAGAGTATAAAGAAGAGCCTACTGTAGTGCTGTAAGGGTGTCACTGCGTGGTGGTGTCGAGCAGGTTCGACCAATAATTAATAATAATTCCTCACAATATTATAGCGCTTTTCTGGACACTCAAAAGTGCTTTACACATTTTTTGGAAGGAATCTCCTTATCCACCACCAGTGTGCAGCATCCACTTGGATGACACAACAGCAGCTATATTACACCAGACCACATACCAGCTAATTGGTGAAGAAGGAGACAGAGTGATGAAGCCAATTATTACATCGAGATGGTCATGTAGGCAAATTTGGCCAGGTGAGGACGCCAGGGTTAAACATATATTTGGGATTTACATGTGATTTTTAACAACCACAGTTTAACATCTCTTTCGAAAGACAGTGAGCCGTGTAGAGTCCCCATCAATATCCTGGGGCATTGAGCAACACTTGCTGGTCTCACTAACTGAACTTCTGACAGCAACCTAGCTCTTCCATGTGGTTTCCTATCCAGGTAGGTACTGACTAGGCTTAGCCCTGCTTAGCTTCAGTGGGCAAATATGTGAGAGTTTCAGAGAGCTAGCTGACGGCTAGAAATGCTAACTGTTTGTTACAAATGCTTTCATCTGACTCATCGTTAGTTATTGACTCTGATTGCAAATAAATGCAACTACAATTTAAATTAAATGCAAAAACTTTTTAATTTAATTAGGTGAACTTATAATTGCTTCTAACAAAAGCTAACCTAAAATGCACAACCCTTATACTTAAGAAATAATTCCAACCAAACAAAAAAGACTTTTCCTTTAAGAAATAATTCTTTATAACTAGTGAACTTTAAATGCAAAACACGTTCACTTTAGAAATAATACTTTTTGACTAGTAAACTTTGAATGCAAAACATTTTCACTTAGATGATAACTGATGAAATAATTCTCCCAAGCAAAACTTGATCCAAGCAAATAAACACGTGCTTGGTATGTAAAAAAACACCCACACAATGTATACTGCTATTCCTCACTAAAAGCTGAGGTCCTGATAAATAAACTGACATCAAATGCACTGCATTTTATGTACTGTAAAATCAGACAGAAACACTAACAAGTAAAGCACTGGTTTAATTTAATAATCGCATTTTAACAAAGTGAAGTACATGGTGTTCAGAATTACAGAATTATTGTCTTTAAAGTGTACTCGCCTTAAATGCTCTTAAGTGGCATTCAATTTTAAATATAATATACAATCTTCATATGCAAAAAAAAAAAAATCTGATTTTAAGCACAAATAGTATTTTTTTATAAGTGCACTTCTATTTCACAAGTGGCCAAGTGATTTGTATGGGTTTTAAATTTATACAATAGTCTCAATGTATTTTGTGGAATGGCTGTTTACAGTCTCTAAGGCAAAGTGAATGTGTCAGTAGATGGTGTTTCTTTTTAAGGGTGTTACATGGCTGTCATTTCATAGTTTCAATACTGCAATTCACTTCACATCTCTTACTCATCCCATTTCACCAGACTGCAGATATATAACAAAGACAGCAATGTGTAAAACCCTCTCCAATGGTGCTTCCAAAACATAGATGTGGTCCTCCCTTTTGAGTATGTAAAAATATTTTTCTGAGGACTTTTTTTAGGAAAACTGTGTTTCTTATACAGTATATATAGTTTGTCAACTGAATACAAATGCTACAGTATTGTGACTTACAACTTATCCTTCATTGAAGAAAAATTACTGGCTACTAAAAAAAATAAATTCTAGCAGCAGTCATTTAAAAAAATTCCCTTTGATTTAAAAAAAAAAAAGAGATATTTAGGTAAACAGAGCTACATGGAGAGCATGGGCATCAGCTTCCTTTGAACACGTCTATCCTAGTGAGCAGCAACCAAATATGGTAGCATTGCATCCAAAAAAGACTACAGCCTTCCCATAACCTGTAATGTTGTTACTATACATTCATTCATTTGTAGCTTTTCATTAGCACTATAGCTGCCATCTCCTTTTGCTGAACATGGGTCAGTAGTACCCATGTTAATGTCAATGTCCATGGATTATGTCCCATACAGTTTGATATCTGCCTTGTGAGCAAGGAAGAGTCAACACTACACCCTTGGGTGCTGGTCGCACCAATTTAATAAAGCGGACCGATGGGAGGGGTGTGCAGCTCTCCTGGAAGAAGAAACTTGCTGATCAGGCCTAGAGGGCCAAAATCGGTAAAGATCAAACCACCCTCACCTGAGCCTCCTCTAATCATGTCAATCCATCTTGTGTGATCAGCAGGGGCCAGCGGGGCTTTCTTCATTAAAGCTCGCCTGTCAGCAGTACATAAGCTGCTATGTTTTATTAGGGGGTTAGGATTAGACTAATGCCACCGTGGGATATATTATTCATATCACATCATCTCACGCTGTAGCTAACATGCAAGTGATTGGGATTGTCCTGAATGTATTAAACAGAGTTAGTCAACTTGCTCACTTCACTCCCAGTCATAACATGATCCCAACTGACACGGCAAATTGACGCTTGCTTATTTGTTTCCATTTTGTATTTGTATAAAAAGTGTTGTAAACTTTTCCAGAACCAAGCTCCAAGGGACTTTGAGAAAGCATGTGCAAAATGTACTGAATTATTTATAGAAACGTTAATGGGTGTTTCAGACCTCATTTAGCGTCAGCACTTGATTAAATAATTTTATTGATGACTTCAGGGAAAAATCAATGGTCAGCTGATAGAAATGTTCCTTATGTCACTGGTACAAATCAATATGATGCTTGTCAAGATTATGGTAAAACTAATCATCACCCATTGTTGATTGAACTTTGCCTTCAAGGTTTCTGACCCAATTCAAGGTACATGAAAGAATGTGTACTCATATTTTACAAACTGTATGTAAATGAATATTTTACAAATATACAAAATGTATACATATACACTACCTGACAAAAGTCTTGTCATCGATCCCAGTTGTAAAGCAACAAATAATAGCGTCCTCGTTATGTACGTAACCCACGTTCCCCGAATAGGTGTCTGGTAACAGACTATGGGAGATAGATAGATGACCAATCACTCTGAAGAGAAAGAAAAAGGGCCAATGAATGCTAAATGATTTGTTAGAGCTCGGCTCCGCAGGTGCAAGTGATTAGTCATTAGTGAAGATATCAGCTGGCGTTCGCAGAGCGAGCATCAGATTTTTGACAGCGGAAGACCGAACATCTTAGTTTCCTATTCGGGGAACGTAGGTTACGTACATAACCAGGACGTTCCCCTTCATGGGAACTACAACGTGCATTTGGTAACAGGCTACAAGAGACTGTATGGAAAATGCCACAGCAGCTAAGCCCATCATGCTCCTGATGTGCGGTTTGCCAAGAAACCTGCAACCTTCCAAAGTTCCCTAGGCTCTTAATTACCATTACATGGGAAAATTAGAATTAACTTAAATCGGGGTTCGTAAATGTGCTGTTATCTAGCTAATATAGACTAGGGATTTAAGAAATATGTCAGTACATTGGGAAAGCGTGCCAGTCCCTGAAGCGGGAGGATGCAGCGGAGACCACCTGCTCTACCCAAGAAGTACTGCCTAAAAAAGGGGAAATCACCGTGGCCGAATAAGTCTATGGGATCGCCATGGGGGACTGCACATGGCTGGCACCGAACCTCAGCATGTGGGTAGACCAAGTGGGCAAGCCAGACATCACACTGAGCCAGGCACCCGGGTCGGGAGCTGGGGGCCTCGGAGGGATTCTCTAGGGTCTGCCAGCAGAAAACTTACAAGCATAATAAAATAAAAAAAACATTTATCTCCGGGTTAGGGAGCATGGCGCAGAAGGCATTTTTGACACTGAGCATAATTTCCTCTGGAAACTGGCTGCACTCCAAGATTATGATATCTTGGAATGTGTTAGGTGTCACCCAGCCCTCAACTCTATAGATATCTGTGAGAAAGGTGCTGTGTGCTTCCAAGAGGAGGCGACAATTCTAACATAATGTGCTCTCACTCTAGGGGGACACAGCTAGCCCTGGCATTGCTAAGCCAGGGCAATGGTATCAACTATCCAGTAGGCCAACTTTTTTTTGTTTTTTTGATATGGCACTTCCCTTCTGCAGACCACCACAACATATAAAGAGCTGTTCACAAGATCAAGTTTTGCATTTGTTACACATAAAGGCGCAAGGTGCAAACAGAACAAAGCAGTGAATGGGCAGTGTCTGCCTCCACCGTGGGCAGCACTTGCAGGTTCACCACCTGATCTCTAAATGGGGTGGTAGGAACCTTGGGCACGTAGCCAAGCCGAGGTCTCAGGATGAGAGTTGGCCAAAATTCCAGGCACAAATCGCTGACTGAAAATGCCTCCAAATCCCAGTCTCTCTTGAACATTGCCAACGTGATCAGCAGAGCTATCCTCGTGGACAGAATTTTTAAAGAAACTAAATTGAGTGGCTGAGTGGATTTCTCTGCAGACCCACCAGGACTACAGAGAGACCCCAAGAGGCCATGAGAGGGGGTGGGATGGATTTAATCGCCGTGCGCCTCTGAGGAATCGGATGATTAGATTATGCTTTCCGAGCATGTTGCCATCCACCGCTTCATGATGAGTGGAGAAGGCAGACATGTAAACCTTCATTGTGGAGGTTGACAGCCTAAGCTCCAACTTATTCTGAAAGAAGGATAACACAATGCTTACCTTGCAAATTTGGGGGGTTTCTTAGCAAGAAGCACAAATAGACTTCACTTCAGGGCATAGGCATGCCTCTTAGAAGGTGTTTAGCCTTAGTAATGGTGTTACCCACCGACGCCAGTTAGTCAGCTAAGTTTTCGGAGCTCTGTCTATGGACCACATGTGGAGGTTACAGAGATCTGCGTGCGGGTGCCAGAGGGTGCCCTGTCCCAGGGAGAGAAGGTCCTCTCTCAGGGGAATGCGCCAGGAAGGGGCCGTCGCAAGGAGTGTGAGTTTGGAAACCCAGGTCTGATTGGGCCAAAGAGGTGCAACAAACAAGACCTGCTCCTTATCCCCCCTGATTTTGCACAGAGCTTGTGCAATTAGGCTACCTGGAGGAAACGCATGTTTGTGCATACCTAGTGGCCAGCTGTGAGCCAGCGCATTTGTGCCGAGGAGGGCCTCAGTCAAGGAGTAAAACAACTGGCAAAAGGCATTTTCGGGTGAAGCAAACAGGTCAACCTGGGCTTACCTGATGTGCTCCCATATCAGCTGGACCAAGCAAGACTGAGTTCTTGAGTTCTTCTGAGCATCTGTCAATACGACAATATGCCTGGATACTCATTCTAAGGACACACCGGCCCGTAGGAAAGTAAGATCCATCCAAGGGGCAGAAGATGATGCAATATGCCCCAGGAGCCTCAGAAAGGTTTTCAGTGGGACCACTGTTTTCCTGTCGAATAAACTCGGACAGAATAGCACCAGCCCCTCTGAGAGGTGTGCTACCATGGCCAGAGTCCAGCTTCATCCCGAGGTAGGAGATTCTCTGCGAGGGGCAGAGCTTGCCCAACTGATTGAGGTGCCGTAGCACCCTGTCCCTGTGCATAATCAATTGATTCTGAGATGAAGCCAGTACTAATCGTCAAGAAAATTGAGTATGCGTATGACTGCGAGCTATAAAGGCGCTAGGGCACCCTCCGTGAGTTTGTACTGCCATGCTCAACCCTCATATGCAAATCAAAGATAAGGATGGTGGTGTGGAGGAATGGAGAAATAAAAAAATACGTCCTTCAGGTCTATAGCTGAAAACCAATCCCGAGGTAAGACGCATTGGAGTATGCTTTTTTGTGTGAGCATTCTGAATGGCATTTTGGGTAATTAATGGTTCAGTTTACGCAGATCTAGGATTGGTTTTAACCCTCCCACTCTTTTTAGACATGATGAAGTACGAGCTGTAAAACCCGCATTTCATCTCGGCTGGAGGCACTGGCTCAGATCCCGCAATGAGGCTGGAGTGAGAGAAAATCCTCTTCTCTGGCCTGTCTCAGGGATGATTGGCAGTCTGTTTACTGGACTTAACGGTGCCCTTGGGCTCCAGTCCCGTCGATGGTTTGGCGCTGGCGTTTAGCCAGTGGAGTGGACAGCGGAGACTGAGCAGGTCTTGTAGCCCCGAGTGGGTGTCTTCGGCGAGGAGCAGCTGAAGTGGATGGGGCAGCAAGGAGAGCAGTTTTCAGAGATCGCTGATAGATGACCTCACTTATTGCCTTTGACTGCTCTTTCACTGCTGAAAATTCCTGGGTAAAGTCCCTAATGGTGCTGCCGAACAGGCCAGCCTGCGATATGGTCGCACTGAAAAAGCTAGCTTTGTCAGCATCCCTCATATTCGCCAGGTTAAACCAGAGGTGGCATTCCTGGACTACCAGTGTGGCCATCATCTTCCACAGGGAACGGGCGGTGGATTTGGTGGTCATGAGAGCATAATCAGTCGTTGTGCTGAGCTCGTTCATTAAGACCAGGAAGGAACCACCCTTCTGCTTCTTGGCTAACTTCTCCACTTGGTAGCAAAAACAGCCTGGCCCACAGCAGTGTAGCCTCATTTTGGATGGGAGTTTTGGTGGACCTCTCCAGGTGGAGATGCCTTGCGAGCAAAGATTGACCAAAATAGTGCACCTCACCTGAGAAATCGCCTCATACCCCCTGGCTACTCCACTGTCAAGGGTGGTGAGAGCAGGAGCGCACAAGGTCTGGGCAGAAAAAGATGCCGGAAGGACAGGGGGTTTGTGAGGCTTTGCATTCTTTTTGACCCCCATGTAACACCCATCTAGGCTGTCCAGCCGCGGAGCTGGGAGACAAGCCATGTCCAGTCCTACGGCTGAAGCAGCCCAGGATAACACAGCTAGCAAGTCCAATTCTTAATCTGGAGCCTCGCTAACAACCCAGAGGGTGGCAGCAGGTCCTGATCATCATCAGAGCATGATGGCCCGCCCTCAGGTGTCATCTAATGAGAGCGCAGTCATCCTTGAGGATGAACCGGCGTTCTCGAAGCTTGGACAAAGCACACTGATCAGGAGTAAGAGGTCCGTGGGTCCAAAGGCAACGGATTAGCCCCCACTGTAATCCTCAGACCTGCCCGTGCGCTAACTGACTTGTGGGGAGCAAGAGGAGTAGCACACCCTAATGCTAGAGTATGCCGCAACCTCAGCTGCGCAACAGTCAAGCTCTCGCAATGAGGGCAAGAACTGTCCACGAGCACCGCCTCAACATTCTTTTAAAGAAATTGCTCTTTTAAAGACCAGTGAAATGCCAGGGGACGGGAAAGGAGCCCAGTTCGACCGCAGCTGTTGCGTCTTCACTTGCACTGGTTAGGAAACTGGTTTCTTCTGGAAATCAGGATGCAGATAGCAGCTCTTTAGTCTCAATAAGAGGTATGAAGCAAAGAATCCGATGCTCACTCCACGGACACCAGCTGATATGTTTAACTAATGACTAATCACTGGCATCTGCAGAGCCAAGCTTATTCATTGGCCTTTTTTCTTTCTCTTTAGAGTGCTTGGCTGTTACCAGACGCACATTGTAGTTTCCATGAAGGGAAACTTGATTTCTATTTGATCATTTGGAAAAGTGGCAGAAGGTAGATTTTTCAGATAAATCATCTGTTCTACTAAAACCTACTGGAACCCGCATTTACCCTAAGATTCGTATAGAAATCAATCAAGTTTGGTGAAGGAAAAATCATGGTTTGGGGTAACATTCAGTATGGGGGCATTTGAGAGATCTGCAGAGTGGATGGCAACATCAGCAACCTGAGGTATTAAGACATTTGTGCTGCCCATTACATTACAAACAACAGGAGAGGGCATTTTTTAGCAGGATAGCAATCCTTTTCATATTTCAGCCTCCAGATCAAAGTACCTGTGAGCAAAGAAAGTCAAGGTGCTCCAGGATTGGCCGCCCAATCACCAGAAATGAACATAGTTGAGAATGTCTTGGGTAAGATGAAGTAGAAGGCATTGAAGATTGTCATTAGAAATTGTCATTCCAGATGACCTTAATAATAAACTATTTGAGTTAAGACTATTATTTGTTGTTCCATAAACTTGGACAGGGAACAAGACTTTTGTTAGTTTGTATATGTGGCATAGCAAATAGAAATACCAATCAAATTTTCAGTTATTGATTAATTATTGTTTTACATTTTCAGTTACAAAAATAAATTAAGAGAGTTTGACAAATCAGCCTTACCAACACCTTGCTTTTATATTTTGACTTTAGCAGCAGATGTCGAGGTTACATGGCAAAACAATAATGTCATTGGATGTTCAGTGGAACCCCTAAATATTGACTGTACCAGGGCTATGGCATTTACCTTTATGGTTTGTTGGTTGATTGGTGGAAAACTGGACCCACAGCTCTGTATCATTAGTTTCCGAGGCACTGTAGAAGTCTTGAGTCTTGAGATAAAATAAAAAAAAATAGTTAAAGCAGTAGAGCATATTCAGCTATAGAACTTATTTTTGGAAGTTGAGTCATGATCATAATTTTAAAAAATCCTTCTAGTATTTCAAAAGGATTCAGGAGACTTTCAAAAACAGCTAAATATTTTAAACACAGTTAACCATTTACATTTTTTTAGTATTTGCTGTTTGTTGGCTGCTTGGTCATCTAAAGAGTTTCAGTCAGTCTTCCATAGTAGTTGGGTTTTGAACTATAAAAAATTATAATAACCTGTTCAGCCTTAACAATACTAAGTATATCCTTGTATTTTTTTTTAGGAAATAAAGCAGATTTCTTGAAGATTTCTGTTTAATTCAGTGCTTGTGTTCAATTGGTTTACATTCAGATGACTTATGAGTTGCATATAGAAAGATGAACCTGACACTAACTTCTATTTAGTCATACAAAAAAAAAAAAAAGGTATGAGAGCTGTCACTGTGGTGGTACCTTTTTAAAAGTTTCACGTATGTAACGAGTTCATATTGTTACCTCAAAGGTACTTATTAGTACTTTTAAATTTCAAGTCGTACTATTTTTTGGTAATTGTATAATACTGTATGTCTAAAGAAAACATTTCCAATCAATTTGAACTGTTTCTTATAACCTTGTAATAATTATTTTAGATTTAATTACCTTTTTCCTTTAGGATTTTCATACAATTACATTTTTGTTTTTGTATTATCTGTATTTGTTTTCCCATTCATATCTTATACAAGGTTCCCTGACTGTGTTTACTCTATTTTCTTCCCTTTGTTTATCTTATTAGACCATGCTTAAAGACGACTCTCTGCTTCTGATACCAAATGTGTTGAAGGTGTTTCTTGAAAATGGACAGATCAAATCCTTTACATTTGACAGCCGCACCACTGTTAGGGTAAGTGTTATGGGGAAAATTCTACATTTTACTGTAAACACACATTTTCTCTAAATGTGCATAGTTTTTTATTGATTTATTATCGCTGTTATCGTTTTCTCATGTGGTGTCAGAATGAGGCATTGCCCCTCCCCACTTAGGCCCTGTTTACACTAATGCGTTTTAGTTTGAAAACGCATAAGTTTTGTTGGTTACGCCATCCGTCCACACTACGCCTGAGTTTTCGAGCGACGAAAACGGAGCACTTTAAAAACGCTGGAGAGGCTGTTATCATAACGCTGCTGCTCCGTTTTAGCGTGGATGGGGAAAAACGGAGACATCTGAAAATGGAGGCGGGGCTGCCGACATTCGCTAGCTGATTGGGGCTTTTGTGTCTTTGCATATCCTTCCCTTATTCGTCAAGCCCCTATAACATGACTATAACACATGGCTTTAACGCTACCGGAAGACAACAGACCAGCCTTCACTGTAAACAACAACATGGACATAGAAATGGGAGCGTTGTTTGCACTATTGTCGATTTTAGGCGCCATTGTGCAGTTAAACGCTATCTTTTTTACTACAGCAGCGGCATATATTCGCTAGAATGCGCGTGCCCAGAGTGCGCGAATGGTCACGTGATATACGTTTTTGGTGGCGTAGTGTGGACGGAGATATGTTCAGAAATGCTAGGTGAAATACTAGTGTGGACGCGGATCGTTTTTGATCTAAAATGCCGTTTTCAAACTAAAACGCACTAGTGTAAACAGGGCCTTAGCAACCTCAAACCAATAAATGGTTTAGCTAAATATCAAGTACTGTTATGGCAGCAATTGAAATTCTTTGCAGTCATTGGCTGTTTACTACTGAAGAAAAAAGTCTTACAAACTAAATTTTGGAATTTTACATAATGGCCAAATTTGCCTGATATCACCCTACTAGACAAGGTTGTCCTCTATCTCCTTTATTGTTTGCTATTTTTATTCGGCCATTGGCAGTGATGGTTAATGCATCAGTGTTGTAATAAATTAAAATATAATCTGTTAAATAGACTTTAGCATTCATTTAGTTATTTAAGCGTAAAAGAAGATGAAAAGTCATTTAAATGCAAGTACGGTCAGTATCAACAGGTGAGGACAGAAACTCCATTAAAAAAACTGTGGAAAAATATGATTTCCTATTTTAAAAACATGCTGCAGTACAACGGATTTTAACGCAATGCTTCTTGTACATTCTGAGACTTACTTTATATTGTATAGGCAGTGAAGATCATTGAAGTTCACTAAAAGAAAACAGACACTTCAACATTGGAAAACTTCTAAGCTTCTAAACATTGATTATTGGATGAATTTGGTATTAGAGCATATGGTAGTGGAAAGGTTGGCTGCTTCAGACTGGAAAAGTATTAGAGCTTATAAGAAACAATGGTCACCTTTTATAATTTACCAATTACCTGACATAACTCATAGACCTGACTGAAAGGGAACTGGTAAACACAAGTAGCCAACAAACAAACTTTTGCCATTCTGGTTTTAGCTGTCTCTCTCGAATTCCGGAACATCTTGTGTTGTTTATTAGTTTAATTTTAGATGCATTCAATTAGTTTTTTTCCATTTGAGGCTCATTTTAATAAAAATGGTTTGTTTTAAAGCTGTAATTAGTTAGTTAGTTAGTTAGTTAGTTAGTTAGTTAGTTACCCACAAAACAGCATCTTTGATTATATGGCCATGCTGTGTTTAGTTTTGGGTAAATCCTGTCTGGTTTACCACATCAGATTCAGAGAGTACAAATTTTCTGCTCATTTTGAAGGTGCAGATGTCTAGTTGGTATTTTCAGCCAGGAAGGAAGATAATTGTGTTATATATTAATTAACTAAATTAAATGAAGTAGTATTTACCTTTACCACATTTCATTTCACAGCGTGATTTACATTTCTCACAGTGATTTCTGACATGATATCTTCGGTTTTTGCTCAATATCCCCAAACATGTCATCTCAGACCTGATGACAGAAACACTGTTACTTCAAACACATGTGATGTCTTACTCTATATGGTGGGTCAATGTGCTCCAGACAAGCATACGCTGACGCTTCAGTACAGTAATTAATTACAGCTTTAGTTTTAGTGACATGGAAACCTTATATATCTAGAGTTCTTTTCAGAAGCAAAGCCTAGTCTGTAAAATATGTCTCATTAATTTGTCTCTAATGACAGATATTTTGAGCAGGATCCAAGCAGTTAATAGTGTTGATTTTGGTACTTTATCAGCTATGGAAATGTCACACCTGTTGTTTATGCACTGATGATGCTATTGCTTTCCACTACTGTCTATTAATTTTGTACAGCAATGTTAGAAATATTGTGATACAGCAGAATTAATTAGGCTTTAGGAAGCTAAAATAACACCTAACATTAGAATTCTAAGATGTCATTGTTACTACTGAAGAACTTATGCTTTTTTCTATTGCATAGGACGTGATTTCATCACTGCAGGATCGCCTCTCTCTACGCTACATTGAGCATTTTGCTTTGGTGTTGGAGTCTGGTGGACTGGCTCAGAATCAGAGGCTGCATCTACTCCAGGAAAACCAGCCACTGTCTCATGTAAATGACACTAAAAAAACATGAATAATGCATTAGTTTTACTCTAGTCAAACAGTTAAAAATTTGCCTTAAATGTGGGTTACTCCTATAGAAATGTGACAGATAACTAAGAATCACTTATTGGTTTGTAGAATTCATATAAAATACATTTAACAATAGTAGTATTAATATGCTAATCTGACTTAAATCTATATTTTTCTGATATTTCAACCAATTTAAGAACATCTGACCATCCATAATAAATTGCTAAATACTCTGTACTCAATTTCTAGTGACAGGAATTACTTTATCGGTTTAATAATTCTAAATCCCTACATGTTGCTTATTTTAAGAACTGTGAAAGCCTGAAAATATGATTGCATTTGGTTTGTCAGCTAGTATTTTGTATTCATTTTTATTTTTTTTTCTATTTTCAGGTAGTCCATAGGACTTACTTCCAAGGAATGAAGTGTCTTTTCCGTATCTGCTTCTTCCCAAAGGACCCCTCTGATTTGTTAAGGAGAGACCCTGCTGCATTCGAGTACCTCTACATACAGGTGTATTAAGTCATGATTGTTCATGTACGAAGAAATGTATGTTCAGTTCACATGACTAGTTTAATGCTAGCATAAAGCCTCTTGATCTATTATTTGTTCTGAAATCCCAAAGAGCCGCAATGACGTCATTAAAGAGCGATTTGGAATGGACTGGAAGTTTGATGTCACACTTAGGTTGGCAGCCCTTCACATCTACATCACTGTGTCAATTGCGAGACCTAATCAGAAGATCTCTCTAAAGCATGTTGAGTAAGTCTTTGTGTTTTTTAAAAAAAAGAGAATTTCTTTCATCCTCAGCTTTAAATACTGAAATATTTTGTCTTAATTGTTCACAAAACAGATGTTTGTTGTGAACCAAAGGGCTAAATAATATGTGTTTAATAATTGAAAGATAATGCATCTGTCAACAGTAAAATATTTGCAGCATTATGTATGTTTTTATTAACAAAATACCCAATATATATATATATATATATATATATCCACCAGTGGCATGTCACCTGTAAAAACATCTAAGAGTACTATAAGGTCTTTGAGATGTTTAAATGTGCTTTGAAGATTAAACCTTGTCATTTTCTTTAGGAAAGAATGGGGCTTAGAACCTTTCCTTCCTTTGGCTTTGTTGCCAACCATCAAGGAAAAAAATGTCTGCAAGACTCTCTCACAGCTTTTGAAGACATATCAGCATCCCCCACCAGCTGGTAATAAGGTATACCTGTTTGCTAAGAATACTTTAAATTGAAGTCATTCTCCTCAAATGCGATGAAGAAATCATTTTTCTCTTAAATTTGCATTGTGGTTTTTCATATTTATGTGCTATATGTATGCCTTTGTTTGATGTAAAAGCTGGAGGAATATGCAAAACAGTTCAAATAATGTATCTGTACTAAACACTTGTAGCCCTATCAGAAAGGATAGTAGCAAAACATTGCCATCTGCTGGCCAGAATATTACTCACAAGTTATAGTTTTCTCTTTATCCATGTGTTTCTATGCAGGTTTCTCCTCTTCAAGGAAAACTACAATACATGCGTGTCTTGAATGACCTTCCACCATTTGGAGGCTTCTTGTTTCACACAGTTGGCTTGGTAAAAAAAATTGAGATTCTGTACGAATAATGAAGACATTACATTGTTTGCATTTATCATACGTCAACTCCCTTGTTTTTTTTCCCTGTATTTTACCATTCTACCCCATTATATGTTTAAATATGTTCCAGTGTTCTGTGTTTAAACTTTTGATGAAAGGTGTCAGTAACTTCTACACAGAGCTAAACCTCCCTATATAGAACCACTGAACCACTTAGGGGCCCCCTCTGCTCCCAAATAATAACATATATACAGTCTGTATTTACAGAAATTTCCAATGACAGTGGCCGTATGCTCTTAAGCAGGTCGCACACCAGAAGCGCCGCTCGGTGCCTTGACACGGCGCGCACATGACAGTTTAAAGTATCACACACCTGGGGCCTCATGTACGAAGACTTGCGTGGAAATCTTACTAAAACATTGCGTACGCACAAAGCTGTAAATGTGCGTACGCAGAAAAAAATTCAGATGTATGAAACACTGCGTACGCCGAATCTCACGCATATTCTTTTGTACATCTGAATGAACGTGAAACTGAGCGCAACATGCACGAGCACAAAACCCCTCCCTGCCTCCTCCCCCGTATGAATATGCTAATGACTATGCTAATGGCAAAACCCAACGAAAAAGCAACGGCAAAATCAAGCAAAAAGAGAAACTTTGAACAGAATGTGAAATGGAGGTGCTGCTTTCGGAGGTAGACCGGAGGAAAACGGTGTTATTTGCAAGTTTGTTCTCCGGAATTAACAACAAAAGAAAAAAATAGAGTGGGAGAGTTTAACTGATACGGTTAACACAGTTGGGTCTGAACATCGCACTGAGTGCATTTAAAAAAGAAATAGTGTGGTTTATATCTGTAAAATGTTGCAGTACCCTTCGCAGTCTCAGTGGCGCACCTCATAAGAAGCATATGATTATGTATTGACACGTTCGAGCATAAACTCGGCTCGAATCCAGCGTCTGATGAATTCATTCTTCTTTTTTTTCCCGCTACATATCAGATTTTGCCCACTATTTATCACGAGAAAGACAAGTAGGAATCATTAATAAGTTTGTGCATCATATTTTATTTGCACATTTATTGAATGGAAATGTTTCTGATTCACGCATGCAAATTTATCTTCAGATAGTGTCTTTATAGCAATGTGTGTGCGGTAGATCGCTCAGATTACATTGGGAAAACAGGCGACCGCTGCAAATTGTGCTTTAATGTTTAGCTGGTCAACTGTATGGTATGGAAATCTTACATACCTACTATATGAACCCGTCTCATACAGCTGCCATTGCAAGGATCAGACACTTTGTAGAGAAGAATTTAACACAACTGCCTCTAGGAGTCACCAATGGAAATAAAACAGACACGCACAAAAAATGTGCGTACGCCTGCCAGAAAGCTGCCGTGAACCTGCGCAAATTCCCACGTTCAGTTCATTGTTAGTAAATCCAAACGTGAGCGATTCTGAGCGTGAAACCTGGCGTACGCAAAGTTTTTGTGCGTACGCAGCGTTGATACATGAGGCCCCAGATGCGCACATTCGAATGATATTTAACATGAAATTAATCAGATGGCGCTCTGTGGCGCGGCTGAAAAATGAACTGCGTCGCCGACTTGCGGCACCGGTGTGTGTATCCTGAAAGAAACCTATGTTTAGAATTCTACAATGCATGGCGCTGCGCTGCATGGCACTTCTGGTGTGCGACCTGCTTTAGGATCCCCCCCACTTTTCGTTTATTTCATCAGATACTCCCCCCTTCCCCCACCCCACTCTTCACTTCATGATCGATTAAAACAAAGTTCAAAATGAGTAAACTCTCCAAAAGCCAAAGCTAACGAGACAAATATTGCTTGCCTACACTGGGTGGAAACTGCAGTCTCAGCACTTGAGCGGGGGCAACTCCAGGCCCAGCCTGTGGCTGCGCAGCCTCCTCACATGGAACCGCTACCATTCAAGGTGTTTTAAACTATTTTATCAGACAGACTGGCACAAATAAGCAGACATACCACCCTTCCAAAAGAGTTCGAGACTGGTTTTGAAGCACTTCCCCTGAGATGTTATTCGTTATTCTTGTATATCTATTAGATAACTGACCAACAAAAAATATATACAATGATGTACTTTCATTTTCTCGGTCTCACTCGCAGCTATGCCCTTAAATAATGCTGCCTTTGATTGCAAGCATCAGTGTTTTCTTGAGATTGAAATAAGAATGGCGACGCAGTGGCACAGTAGGTATGCTGTGGCCTCACAGCAAGAAGGCTGCTGGGTCACTGGTTCGAACCTCGGCTCAGTTGGCGTTTCTGTGTGGAGTTTGCATGTTCTCCCATGCAAGAGAACATGTTTCTCTTGCATAAAAAACCTCCAAGTTTTTAGGAGTCAACTCTTTATTTTGGAGTCAGCAGAATTGACTCTTTGACTCCATTTACTTTCACTTCAAAGAGAGCAAGGATTAAACATATCTTTTAAAATTTTAAATGTCTAATTTCGATAGCTTAAATTATGATGTGCACATCCATTACTTCCAAATGTTTATAATGTTTGTAATAAAGCTCATGGCACCATCAGGAAGGACATGGTGATCTAATGAACATAATTCATTGATTTTCTTTTCGGCTTAGTCCCTTTATTAATCTGGAGTTGCCACAGCAAAATGAACCGCTAACTTATCCAGCACAGGTATTACACAGAGGATGGCCTTCCAGCTGCAAGCCATCACTGGGAAACATCCATACACACTCATTTACACACATATGGGTAATTCTTCAACTACGGGCACTTTTATGTCCTTTTATCATATATCCAAATATATATATAATTTTGTTCAAATTCCTCTTTCTTTGTTAAGCTAACAATACAACATACTTTTAAAAAATTTACTACCTTTCCATTTTATATTTTTCATATTATTCAACCTCTTTTTATGTCAATATCACTGTTTTCACCTTGTCGCACACGAGTTTTTAAACTTCAACAATAAAAATAACATTTTAAAATATTATTTATCTGGTATCTATTAATGTATCCTAATTAAGCACAAGTAAAATAATTTAAATATTTTATAGTTATTAATGTGAGACTAATATCAATATTATTTTTTATACAAAATATAGCTGTCGCACAATATCATTGTCATTTCCACCACAACACTATAATGTTGCTTTAAAAAGTTTGTGTGAAAGATTATTGAGGTGGTTTCTATGAAAATGAATAGTGGCATCTGAGAACATGTTCAAGATGGAGGGAATTAAAATTTTTATCAACAACACTTGAAGAATCAAGGTAAATATTGCTTGATGAGGAAATACATTTATTCTACGTCATTTCCAAACATGTTGTACCTTCAAAGGTGTTTTTAAAAACCAAACAAAATGAAGGTAAATAAGAGTGTTTTGTATACATGAAAGGCTAGTATCAATGCAAAGCTAATCGGTGAAGCTATTTTTCAAATGTCCACCACTTTCATTTTCATTCACAATGTATAAGTGCATTCACAGGCATACATAGGTGTATTCACAATGTATAGGTTCGTGCTCTTTTTGATATACAAATTCAGTTTAATTATTTTCTAATAAGCTCTAAACCAAATTAATATTAAATTTTAGAGTGTGCCAGGTGTACAATTCAGCATAAAACTAATTTATTTCATTGACAAATGTATAATTATTATATATTGTGGAAAGATTGGTTAAACTAGATACAGAAATGATCTTAGACAATGTTTGACTGCCATCATTTATTTCATTTTGAAATAAAAGCTGTATATTGAGATGTGGTGGAGTTGACATTTGTTTAGTTCACAATGGAAAAAAAATGTTTCTCTTCTTATCTAAGTTTGTCTTCTTACAGATCTTAAAACTACACAAACTGTATAAACTTATGAGGCTGTTACGTTCATTTTGAATAAGTTTTTTTTTTTCGCAACAAGTCTAAAAGTGCCTGTAGTTGAAAAATGGCCCATACACTACAGACAATTTAGCTTACCCAATTCACCTATACCACATGTCTTTGGACTTGTGGGGGAAACCGGAGCACCCAGAGGACACGAGGAGAACATGCAAACTCCACTGCACCACCGTCCAGCCTAATGAACTTAATAATCCAATAAATTTAATAATGAAAATTAACAAAATACAAATGGGCAGAGGCCAAATGGGCAAAAGCAAAACCAATATAAAGTGTCCAAACCTGTTCCTCTCATCCTCCACTGCTGTCTCTCCTCCTTTTAAGTTTTCAGCGCTTCTCTGTAACACTCAAGAGTTAACCACCACCAGCCTTGTTCTGCTCTCATGGCTCTCAGCCCCGCCTCACTCGCTACAATGTTCTATAGAAAATTGCCTAGTCATGGAGACAGAGAGGTAAAATGTTCTATTATTATTGAAATATTTAATGAAAAGAAAAAGTGTACCAATTAATAAACACATAAGAGAAATGTGAATCAGGTCTACAGACAAAGCTTTTAAAATCATAAAATACATATCTTCTTAATATAGCCTAAATATTTTATTCTTGAATATTGGTAACAGAAATCACCTGAATGATTAAATGATACTAATCATACTGGTGTAGAGCCACGGTCACAGTGCACTTTTCACTATTTATATGCATGCGAATCATGCGAGATCAGAAATGCAAGCTTGTGCGACAAGTTTCGCAGTTAGCTGCGTTGCAAAGTTCAAGCTTGGTAAACTGTGACCTGCAAAATTGCATTACGTGATTGCATCAGACCAATCGAAGATCGAAACATGACCTCTCTGTAATATGATCTCTCAGAAATTTTAAATATGGACCAATTGCTCACTTTTTTAAATGTCTAATCATCTTGTTTGATCCCGCCCCTTTTCGCAGCGCCTTATGACAGAATTTTGCATGCTCAAATTCTAGTGTGACTGCAGCAAAGGTCTAGTGAACAGGCAGGCAGGGCAACTTAATTTCCCAATTTCAAGAATTTCTTGCCCCCAACTTTGTAGGAACAGTTTGAGGGAGGCCCCTTTCTGTTTCAACATAACTGCACATCCATGTACAAAGCAAGATTCAAAAAGACATGGATGAGCAAGTTCAACATTGATGTTGTAAACATAGATGTTGTGGCTTAACATGAAAGAATATTTTAGGATGAATTAGAGTAGTCATTGCCAGCCAGGTCTTCTCATCCAACAACAGTGCGATCTCATAAATGCTCTTCTAGAAGAATGTTAAAAAAATGCTCTAAACCTTGTGGAAAGCCTTCCAAGAAGAGTTGAAGCTGGTATAGCTGTAAAGGATAGGTACTGCAATGGGTATGTCAGTAATTCCTGTGCATATAAAAGTAAGATAAATAAGTTGTAGAAATAATTGTGGCTGGTGTGATGGCTGAGCCTGTTTCTTAAAGCACAAAATGCCAATCTGTGTTGGGTTCCTAAAACAGCTAACCATAAATCATCCGTCACTGCCAATTATTACTGGAGTGTACCCCTTAGGTTCTTGCACCCCTTGATGAAACCCCTATGTCCTGGGTCACCAGACCGTCTTTCAACATTATAATTACCCACCAAATCTTACAAAAAAAGTCACTTATTCGTTTCTGAAGAAGAACATGTCCCCAGCCCTCGACCCAGATATTTTTAAAAAGACAAGATCTAAAGAGCTCATTTCTCAAAAAAAGAAAAGTAAAATGTAGTTGTATGTTATCAATTGGTTTATTCAGTGTCTTGATAAATTGGTTCTGTTCTTAAAAATCAAGGAGAGCATACAAAATGTTAGATTTAGTTCAATTAATTGTAGGGTATAATCATGTTTCAACACATTGTTTAAATTAAATGTATAGTTTTTCTCATCCTAAAGATGAGACCAGGTTAGTCTTAAATTCACTAAGAAATAAATAAAAAATCTTTTTAAAAGGGGTGAGTTAATTTATACTGGGTATTGTATTGTATTGTATTTATACTTCATAAAACTTCCCATTTTCTTTTCTACTAAAAGAGGATGAGAAGCAATCAGCCACTACTCTATTGGTCGGACCAAGCCATGGCATCAGTCATGTGAAAAAAAAAGCAAAAGCAAAACCAATATAAAGTGTGCAAGCCTGGTCCTCTGTCATCCTCCACTGCTGTCTCTCCTCCTTTTAAGTTTTCAGAGCTCCTCTGTAACATTCGAGACAGTTAACCACCACCAGCCTTGTTCTGCTGGTGGTGTCCCCAGACTTCAACCCAACAACACTTTTAGGGAGTTTTGAAAAGACTAGATGACTATTGTTCTCCATCCAAGATCTGAAAAGTTAATTCTTAAAAAAGAAAAATTTCGTTGTATGTTACCAATTGGTTAGTTAGTGTCTTGAAGAATTGGTTCTGTTCTTAAAAATCAAGAAGACCATACAAAATGTCAGATTTAGTTCAGTTGGTTGTAGGATATAATCATTTTTCAACACATTATTTTAATTAAATTTATTGTTTTTTTTCTCATCCTAAAGATGAGACCAGGTTAGTCTTAAATTCACTAAGAAATAAATAAAAAATCTTTTTAAAAGGGGTGAATTATTTATACTGGGCAATATCTATTTATACTAAAATTTCTCATTTTCTTTTTCTACTAAAAGGATGAGAAGCAATCAGCCACTACCCTGTTGGTCGGACCACGCCATGGCATCAGTCATGTGATCGACCTGAAGAACAACCTAACAACTGTCTTAGCAGAGTTCAGCCGTGTTGCCAAAGTCCAGCTGTTTAGAGAGCATCATGGAGTAGCCCGGGTCGAGGTTGTTATTCTGGACGCAAAGGTATGGGGGAAAATGCTCTCCAACAAGATCTTTCAAACACACCAGCAGAATACTTTTTATCACAGTAACTTCTAACTTAAGCCTACCAACCACCTCGCCCTTCACCTCTATGTTTTAAATATAATACATTCATTGGAATATATACTATTGCAAACTATGCTCCAATGCTTTTTATGTTATACTATTTATTGCAGCCCTTGGTCTTGTTAATGGAGTGGCCAGATGCATCAAACTTTGCCTGTTTGATCTCTGGCTATTACAAGCTATTTGTGGACCCTAAAAGGACTATCTACTGCAGGATACCTGGTCAGCCTTATGTGATCAAGGCAGGTATGTTAGAAATGGTATACAGTTATGCAAAGATATTATAGTTGCAATTTCATTAAATACAATAAAATTCATTGCATGTAACTGTACATTTCCATCTTTCATTGACCTGCTGAACTAACATGTGTTGTGTTACATATGCAGTTTGGGACAAATAAAAACAAAACAGAGGTAATAGAGGTAGATCTAAATATATTTGAAATTAACCTTGTTTTTTGTAATAGACAGAAAAATAAATCAACCAATCATGAAATCAATTCATAAGCTTGCTTTAAAAGAGAAATCTAAGTTATTTATCTCAATCTTCAGGTGGAACCAATGTAAGTGATTGTAACTGAAATGCTAATCAGAATGATTTAATGTTTCTGGAAGTTTTTTATATTTTGCATTGCTTTGCTAAACCATCCATTGGATTTTTACATCTGTGGTCTGCCAACGAAAAAGCATATCATCACATCCCACAAGGTTATTTTCCATCTCTGAAAACTATTCAACAGATTCACCTTTGTCATCTGGACTCATTCCCATGAATCATGTTTTCTACACGTTCAACCTCTCAGACACTTCTGTCATTTAGATTGCAGAAGCTCCCATGCCCAAACCCGTTCTGGAGCCACTGTGTTAAGTGGAAGTGCTCGGGAAGAGCGAGAGACATCGTCCAGAGAGACAACACAGAAGACATCAGCATCGCCCATACCTCAGCACCTTGGCCTATGCCACATTCATTTGAAAGAGCAACAACAGCTGCAAGAGTTTCAGATACAAGCTGAACAGGAACTTGACGTTAACGAGAACCTCATTTCGCAGGTGCAGAGTCGCTCACGAACAAAGTCTGACCCCACTTTAAAGAGCACTGAATCTGTGGCTGAACACGATGGACCCACTGAGGAGAGCTCGAGCTTCAGGAACAGAGCAAAAACACTGGAGCCCTCACAAAAGTTTTTTTGTGAATTTTGCAAGGCAAAACTCCAAGCTGAAGGTATAATCCAAAAAACTGGGGAGACTGGAAGACTCATTTTGCAGCAGTGCACAAATGCATGTTCTTCTCGTGAAGGAGGGGCTGTTGACCTCATTGCCTTACCACTACCTGGGAATGAGGAAGATGAGGAGATAGAGGATGGAGGAGGAAAACTGCAACCCCCCACTCATGCTGCAATTGCAGCACCACCCCCAGGGTTTCGTGATAACAGCTCTGATGAAGATGATCCGAAAAAGGGTCGGAAAGGAATCAAAGCCTCCACTGCTGTGGCACAGGGTCAAGATGAAGTTCCGGTAACACTGATTGATAATGTGACAACAAGAACAGTTCAAGACCATGCTCAGGAGTTAGATGATGCATTAGTATCTACCCTACAGGCGCTGGAAGCACTAGCTGCATCGGAGGATTACCCACACCATCAACAGCAGACACCACAGACAACAGGTGGCCATGTGTACTAATAAAAGTGCTGGTTCTTTAACATGTCAAAAAGTAAATAAATATTTTTAAAGAAATGTGTAAAACCATAAAATAGTCACAGAAGTAAATAAATTTTTTAAAAATGGTGGATTGAGCATTTATTTTGACAAGCTACCTTCAACTTATAGTAGTTTAACATATCAAGTTAGAAGGTCCCAAAACTAGTTTTAGTGTAATGTTGCCTACTTAACAAAATAACAAACATGATAAGAAGTTTATATCATTAACTTATTTAAAATAGTTTTTTTTTTTTGTTTGAATGTCTCTCTATACTTTTTGTTTACCTGAAGTAACTGTACTTATGCAATTTCTTACAAATATGCTTGTGTTTGTGTGTGTGTGTGTGTGTGTGTTTACAGGGTTGATTGTACTGGCTGCCATAACTCCTGAATCATCTCTAGACTCTGGACATGAGACAAATTCATCAGAGTTAACTGATGTGTCGGAGATGGTGTCTGCAATGAAGCAACATCAGAACCAGGCCTATTTACTAGCCCACCACATCAACAAAGAGCGACTTTTCAGTCGACGAGATTTCCCCTTGACAATCCCTGGCTGTACAACACAAGCTATTGGTGGAGGGGCTTTTTCAATGAGTCAGATCCGTGGCAGCTGTCCACCAAAGCCTGTAATTTTAAGTAAGACCTTGCCCCTAAAAATATCTCCAAATAAAGAAATTAGTCACTCTGATAAGTCTGCTGAGTGGGGCAAAAGCCATGAAGCCAACGGTGAGAAGGATATAGAAATAACTGAAAAGGGCCTTGTCACAGAATGCTTGGAAGAATCGAAACTGCAAATTTCTGAGGAACTTAAAGCACCAGAACATGGGAGTGCTCCCCAAGTCAACACAGAACTACTTCTCGCTAATGAAGAAAAACCAAGCACCATTACCTCAGAAGGTGCACAGGAAGAAGACTCTTGTGCAAAAACCCTTGAAACTACTAGTATAGCCTTACCTGTTCTCTTGCCTGTGGATAGAACTACATCTGCAAAGATTTGTTCAACAAATAGGTGCCAAGATGCCAAGAATGCCTCAAGTGAGACCACTAAGCCTTCAAGTTCAAAAGGCCTTCTACCAACAGCTGACTTATTCTGCACATGTCCAATACGACCAGAGCCTGGCCCACAGGTGCGTCTGAAAGATCCACAGGTTCAAAAACTGGTAGTGTTTCACTCACTGTCTCCCACAGATGATGAGCGTCTCCATGCTAAAGGACTTCAGTTAGCTAAAGAGGACACTGCAAAGACATCTGATGCAAGCTTAGTGACGCCCAACACCCTGCCTTCTACTAAGTACTCACCAGTTATGTCTGCTAAAGTAGAAAAAAAAGAGATGTCAGAGGCAAAGGCAGAGAACTCCCAGAGTAAATCCCCTGTGGAAATACAGAAAGTTGCTAAAAGTTTACCTGTTAATGTAGACCCAACACATATGTTGAGTTGTGTGGAAAAGGGTGCAACGATCCCAGGTGCTGAGTATAAGAAACAGGCAAATAACAAAGGCAAATCTCAGCGAAGTACTCCATTCCTAAGTTTTAGGAACTTAATTTCAGCCACTTTTCCTGCACGTTTGCGCAGAGAAACAGATGAGCGTCGTGCACAACTTCAAAAGGTCAGGCAGTATGAGCTAGAGTTCCTAGAGGAGCTTCTAAAACCTAAAACATCACAAGGAGAGTTCTTGCCACAGGGATCTTCTCCTGTTCCTTCATTTACCCCATGTGCCTGCCAGCTGCGCACAAGTCCTGTACAAAAAGTTCCTGGGATCTCAAGAGAACAGAGGCGCAGTTGTGATTGTAAAAGAATGTGCCGTGGAATGCGTCTCCCAGATACAGCTGTTGGTTCTGCAACAGAACAGAGAGGAAGAGAACGGGCAATTTCTAAAACACCCCCAGCTATTCCAAAGTCTCCACATACTCCACAAGGTGAATTGCAAAAAAATCAGACTTTAGAAATCAAAACTACTCGAATCCGTTCCACAAGTCTTGAGTCAAGGGAACCCAGAGATATACCAACATCATGCTTGCCCATGTGCACCACCCGTACAGAATCCATAGGTGCACCACATTACAAAAAGCTACAAAGGAGATATAGTATAGGGGAAATCGAAAATAATGGCAGCACCCCCCTGTATGCTGAAGTTAAAACTACAAAAGCAAAGAGCCTTGAGAAAGAAATGGAAAGAGTCAGGGCCACTGGACTTAGACTTCCAACTCCAGTGGAGCCTGTACATACTAAAGATGGGGACGCAAAGAAGATATTTTATATTCAGGGAGAGGAGATCCTTCAGGAAAGTCGTGAGGGTACAGCTGAAGTTCTAGGATTACCAAGTGAGGATACAGAGGACAGAGAAAAATGTTGCTCTTTCTGCTTTTGTTATCGCAAATGTGAGGCTGCTGATGAAAGCAGCGAAAAAGATGAACTCTCTTATTCCATACCCTTACAAGTCTTGCCTGGAATGCATCTAGATTCCAGAACAATGCCAGTGATCAGCAAAACTCTTCAGGTACTTGATGCAGAGGACTGCTGTGGAGAAGAGGAGGTGCAAGAAGAGGAGCCACAAACACAAAGGATTGATCTTCGTGTATGTGGGAACCTGGAAGCTAGCTTGGCAAGAGTAAAATCTTTGCAAGACAAAACATTCTCGTTGCCGGATGGATTCTTAAATGCGCAGCTTGACGCAAATGAGCTGCTCTCAATTTTAAGGCAGTGTGCCAACAGTCCCCAAATAGAGGGTGAACCACGTATCCCTTCTGCAACACTTGCAGAGTACAAGCAAGAACTTGCAGTCCGTTTTAAGGAGTTCAGGGCATCGTGTAGACGAGTGGCAAGTGTTGAGAAAAGTCCCTCGCGAATGCTAAGTGCTGTCACAGCTAGCTTTCAGGTGCTGTGTAACCTTACTCAGACATTCATTCAACTGGTCAGGGGAGTAAGATCTGAAACTCAAAAACTACAGCTTTTACGTAAGGTAGAGGAGGTAGCCGTCAACTACACACTTCTTCTCCGTGCTGCTGAAGAGGCAATGGGACATTCTAGTAGCCTCCCAAATAAAACTGCAAGTCCTCAAGTTCATATATCTATTAATATGGGCTCTCTTAATCGCTCTATCAAAACCTTGCCCAGCAAATAATAACTTTGTGGGGTAAACCAGAAAGACACTCCGGCAGGAATCTCTTTAGATCATTCATTGGTTTACATTTTTTAAATTACCTTTCTGTTCACTGCCTGCTAAATTCTGTAACTGCATATCTATCTACTGTTTTATGTTTATTAAGGTTGTGCAACTTGTACCCTTAAATGATTTTTTGTCATTAATTGTGCACAGATTTGAAGAAAAAAATGTAGAAGTTCAACAGGGCTGTTCACTCTCATGTACTTAGAGAAAGAGTACTAAGAGTACTGTGAAATTGACATTTTTCTATGTTTAGTTGTTCCTATATTTAAATCACAAAATGACTGTATTGGGAAGGGCTAGTGGGGTCGGGGCCTGTCTGGGTTATTTTGTGTCCTAAAAGTGATTTATATAATATAATATAGGGAAAATTATATTACCATTATTAAAATACTATAGAAACATTATAGCTACATAAACTAAAACACATGCCCTGAGAGTGGCAAAAAAAAAAGAAAAAAAAAAGAAAATTTAATGTTTTGTAAATTAGATAGAGAGAGAAACAAATATTTAATAATGTGCTTGTTTTTCAACTTTGTTAGTTGTGACATAAAGTACTCCCTTTTATCAATATCACATTCACGTTGTCTGGATTTGTGTCTCTAACAAGATAGTTGAAGGAAACACTTGCCCTGGAAAGACAATGTAGCAGATTCAAATTCACTGGAATAACATTTGAAAGAATACAATAATTGAGCTGAGAATTTCTCCTTAATGGCGTGTATTGGCAAACAATGGCATTATTTATTTATTTAATTAATTTGATTGTTTATTTGTTAGCATTGGAAAAGTGGATGGGGTTTCTGAAGCCTCATAATTTAGTGCAATCTATAAGCTAATGCTTGTGTATATAAAATAAAGCCGATTTGTTTCCACTTATACCCTAAATACATATACAGGCATCCAGTGTTTCACAACACTTTCAGAAAATTGTTTTGATTTCTATCCTATAATTTGAAATGTCTTATATGTAGAAACCTTTATTTTTGGATTTTCATGTGACGTCATCCATTGTGCACACCTCACACAGAATAGTTTTATATGTATTTTAATAAAACCAACTACTGTCTTACATCTGAAAATGTTTCTGTCTCCTGTTCCAATTTAGTATATAATGCTCTTAAAACCAATACAAGGCCAATCCTGCTTGTGGAGGGCCATTGTCCTGGATACTTTAGCTCCTACCCTTACTAAACACACCTGAACCAGCCAACCAGCTGAATCAGCTAATCAAGGTTTTACTTGGCTTACTAGAAACTTCCAGACAAATGTATTGAAGTGAGCTAAACTCTGCAGGACAGTGAAACTCCAGGATTAGGTTTCGACATCCCTGGTTTAAACAATTAACTTTTTAATGTTCAGGTATATTACATGTTATCTCTACTTTAAAGTAGAGCTAACATAGGTAGGCTCTGTCAATCCAGCAATTGAAAGAACTTTGGATGCTGGCAATAAATGAACATATCACTAAAAGTTCAAGAAGAGTTAAGATGGAATGTATTGCTTTAAAATAGTTCCAAATAAAAGTATAAATATTCTGTGCTCAACTTAGGAAATATATTATCAAAAACTAATTGAGAATAACACCTAATATGATCAAAGATTATTTGTTTGAGTTTTTAAGAGAGAAATCAGAACACGTTTCTCATAATTTATAGTAGTATGTACCAGAGAGAAACAGTTACTATATTTTAGAGTATACTAAAGCATGGAATATTTATTTTTATATAAAAAAAATTACTGTACACAATTTCATCGTGTTTGTACTTTTTTTTCAGACATACATTGTCAAAGTCTAGTTGCATTTCCAAAATGAGATGTCACTGTGCTTCATTTTTACTATATGTGGTCATATTTCTTTGAGTTACTGTCTGTGTTTTTGCTTCACTGTGGTCTTTATGTGTGTAAGGTCATGTTTAAAGCAATAAAGAATATTAAAAGTAGCATTCTGAACTTAGTTTTGGCTGATATCAATTGAATTAACACAAAAAAGAACACTGTGGGAAAAAAAAAGAAGAAAAAGTTTGTTACTCATATATATTGATACTGTCTATACCCTTATCTGTAACATTTTAAAATATACTAGGTTTATTGCTTATTCATAGATTATGAACAGGAGTTGATTCTGTCCAAACATGTACTGTACAAATGGTGATTTCTTCGTTCATTGTCATTGTAACCAGCAAATTATTATTAAATTAAAATGCCTCCTATGTAAAGAGTTAGATGTTTTTATCTTTTTTGTTTTACAAATAACTTGTTAGCCATTCCTTATAAAGTCAAAACCAGCAGTACACAAGGTCAAACATTTAGACTAAAAGTAGAGATAGTTAGATGAAATAGTTTTACTATAAATTAGTTCACGAATAAGACTGAACTGCCATTATCAAGACAAGGCAGATAGCCTAACTCTTCAAGTGAAATGGTAGCAAGATTTTTTTTGTCACAACTTTTTCTGGCACTATTATATTATGTCCTGCTTGTTTTCAATTTTCCTACAATTGGTGACAGATACATTCACAGAATTTGTGCAAAGTCACATCTATTTATTTGTTCGTTTGTTTATTTTACAGACCCTGAAAAAATCAGCATGGCTCCCTATTCTCAGAAATTGAGCACAGTTTGACATTGTCATGACCAGTGAGAAGCTATAATGAAAAGAATGTCTCCTAAATGACTGAGGTGCTCTGTAATTGGATGTTAAAATGTGAAATGAAACTAATGTGGTCAGGCCTACATGGAACTACATTGGTTGTTCCAATTAAAATATCTTTACACTATTTGCATGAACATGAATATTTGCCAATAATTAGAGTCAAGCGTTAAACAGCTCTGTAGTAAAGTCACCTTTATTTCTAAAATGGTTCATACAACCCTAAATCAGAAAAAGTTGGGACAGTATGGAAAACGTAAACAAAAAAAGAAAGTAGTGATTTCTAAATTTACTTTAACTCGTATTTCATTGCAGACAAAACAACAACCATTATTTAATGTACTCCTCGTGATTTTGATTTTGACTTTTTTGTTTTTAAATAAACACGATTTTCTTTAGTATCCCAATTTTGGTTCTTGCAACACATTTGAAAAAAATTGTTTCAGGTGTAATTTTGTCACATACTTCCCGCAAACAAGTCTTAATTCTTTAGGTGGGCAACAGTACGGGTTCACATATTCATACAATGGAGACAGAACGAGCCTGCAGGCCAGTCAAGTACGTGTATCCTCTTTCTCTGCAGCTAGGACTTTGTAATGTGTGCAGAATGTAATTTTGCCTTGTCTTGTTGAAATATGCATGGGTGTCCTGCTGTTGTGCTACAAATTCTCTATGTACTTTTCAGCATTAATGGTGTCATCACAGAAGTGCAAGTTATAGTACCTTTTCCAAGGGCACTGAGACAACCTGATACCATGGCAGACAATGGTGTTTGGACTTTGTTGCTGGTAACAGTGGGGATGATCTTTTTCTTTTTTGGTTTGAAGGACACAGTGTCCATTTCCCCCAAAAAATATACCTGGAATACGGATTTATCTGAAAACAATGCATATTTACACTGTGTGATGGGCCATCCCAGATGCCTTCGAGCCCAGAGAAATTTACGGCACTTCTGGAAACTGTTAGAATAGGGCTTCCTTTTGGCACTGTACAGTTTTAAATGGCATTTGTAAATATACCTACATGTTGTGATACTTGACAAAGGTTTGCCAAAGTAGTCCTGAGCCCATGTTGGGACATCGCTTAGATGAATGATGATTCTTGATGCAGTGCCGCCTGAGGGATCAAAGATCACTGTAGTTCAGCTTAGGCTTGCACCCTTGTCTTTTACGCACTGAAATTCCTCCAGATTCCTTGAATCTTTTAATTATGTTATGCACTGTTGAAGTTGAAATATTCAAATGTCTTTCTATGTTTTGACGAACATTGTTTTTAAACATTTCAATAACTTTCTTGCGTATTTGTTGGCAAAATGGCCATGCTCTGCCCAACTTTGCTCCTAAAGAACTAGATCTTTCTTGGATGCTGCTTTTGAAACAATCATAATAACAATCACATGCTGACATCATCTTTTTCAAATCACATCATTATTTAACCAATTTACCTGTTTACTATTCCTAAATTGCTCCTGTCCCAAGTTTTTTTAGAATGTGTTGCAGGTCTGAACGGCTAAAGGGTGTATATTTACAAATGAAATGAAGTTGACCAGACAAAACATGAAATATTTT